>NW_009604160.1:42654-74560 GCF_000690535.1 Cariama cristata
CCCCCCCCCCCCTGTCATTCTTTTAAAGTAATCAGGTTTCACAAATGTTAAGAAAACCATCCCCTCCTGCCAGCTGGAGAGAGGCCAGTTCAAGGAGATTTTTTTTCTCTCCCCCCGTCTCACCCCCTTCATTTGCTATGATCTTTACTGCCGGTCACTGCAGCAAGCAACAGAAGTTGACGTGCTCTTTATAGGATAGCTACCCTTGGTGGGGGAAAAAGCTGCATTTCTCAAAGATATTGCTGGGTTAGGATGAGGATGATAAAGTCAGAATGAGGAGCTCTTGCACTTTTGTGGGACAGCCCTTGCTCTCCCTCTTCCCCCCTTCTGCTAAAAAGAGGGGGAGGAAAAGGGGGAGGATGTAACAGACACCAGCATGCAAAGGGAATTAAGGCAAGGACAGAGACTTGCGTGACAGTCTCTGTTTATATGAGTTGTCTTTAATGTCTCCGAGCGGTGATGCCAGCAATGTTTAGCTGGTTTCCTGGCACATGTGCACACAGATTCCTTTATGTTCATGAAGGATGGATAAAGGTGAAGGCAGAGCATCGTGGCGCAAAGGGGTCCCACCTCCTCCCTCTCTGACCCAGCCGATTTGTGCTGATGTTCATATGGGCTGTTGCTCAGCTTTGCAGAACAAGCTTCAAGATCCAAGTCAGAATTCAAGAGCTTTTCGAAAAGAAAAAAGAAAGAAAAAAACCACAACACTACAGCAAGCGGACACCTTGCTCATTTACTGGTGAGCCGAGGCCGTACCGCAGCAGAGGGGCAGAGCAGAGGGCTGTGTGGATCCTGCAATTTTGGGATGAGTTGAAGGGTGGGAGGGAACCGGTGCAAAAGCAATCCCACTTGAGCCTCTTCCTGCTCTGCTTGTCCTTTTTCTCAAAGCACCGTTTTGGTATCATTCATTAAACCTTCTGTTTTTGCTGCTTTAACACAACTTTCCCTGTGCAGGCTTCCTGGCCAGCTCAGCCCCTGCCACATGCCCCTGACCAGTCCCCTGTCTGCCAGAGGAGCAGCCTGGAGCCCTGCTCCAAGCAGCCATTTTTTGCATCTCTATGTAGAGAAATTTTGGGAGCGAGAGGCTCCTTTGCAACTCTTGCAGTTTGCTGAAAAACCATCATGTCTGGGTCTGTCTTTCAGTTGGATGCATGCTTTTCACAGACCCCAGCTGAATTTTAAAAAGCATTGATACCACTTTATATCCTCAAAGGTTTTGTGATGATTGAGTTAAAGTCATCCCCATGTGCACAAAGGGACACAGGTTACACACCCATGGGATCATTTCTCCTCACCCTTCCTACTCCTTCCTCCCTTCGACCTGCTGGAAGCTCTGACTTCGTCCTGTGCTGGGCGGGCTGCCTGCGAGATGTCCTGAATCGACATTTGTTTTTCTCCCAGTAAGTCAGTGGGGAGATGACCATCGACACAGAGATGCTCCACGGGCTTGACCTCTACACTGAGGTTCAAACCTGCCTTTGCCTCTGCTCACCCCGGCAAGCTCTGGGAAGACGGTAGCGTAACTGGTTCCCCTGGGAGCTGGATCTGGCCCTTTTGGAGCTGTACCAGTAGTCTGCAGACCTTCGGGAGAGCAGGGGTCAGGGAGGAGGAGCCAAGTGGGATTTTGGCAGTGGGCCACGTTAGATCCGTTGTGTAGGAGCTGAGCCCATCCACAGCGTATGTTCCTCTGTCTTTATTTATTTCCATTTCTCTGCAGTAGTTTCAGATAGAGGGCTTACCTGCTTTGGGTAAAAAATACATCTTTTTTAAGAACAAAAAGAGACAGAGTCTTGCTTTCTGCCTGCGTCTGAGTGACTCCTGTTGACACTAACAGGATTCTGTGTACAGTCAGGAGAATAAGCTCTCCAGTCTCATGCAAACTGGTGCCCTCAGCTATTTAAAAAACAAACATTTTTTTTTTTTCTCCATTGAGTGAATTAACTGCAGTTACTGCATCCATGTAGCTCCCTGTTTTATGAACTATAAGAACCTTTCCTATGCACAGCCTATGGCCTAATTATGTAATTATGTCTCTTGGGTGGATTATATTTTTCTTCTCATAATTGTGTCTTTACCCAAGAGACTGGAAGGATTCCAAGCTTTCCCCTTTCCTGGGTAAAAATTGTTTGGCTCTTTTGTGTTTTGTTGGTTTTGTGTTTTTTTTTTTTTTTTCCATGAACTTTGGATTGGGTGCGTTCAGTAGGACCGAGTGGGGAGAAGCCAGCCTGGGGATGACAGTTTCTCAGAGGACAAGGGGCACAAGAGGGAACCTTGTGACTTGCTTCAGAGTTTTTTCCTTGCAAAGAGCTGATGTGCATTTTCTGGGCTTTTACTGATTTATGGCTCTCTTATTTTTACCTCCAGTGCATAGATTGACACTGCTTTGGAGTGACATCTTGCTGCAATGATGTATTGTCTGAAATTTGTAACAGCACAATGAATATTTTCGTTTCATGCTGAATGCTCAGCATTATTCTGTCCCTGCACGGCAGCTGTTAAGAAGCCTTAGGCTCAGGTCTCAACTCCTTTACCGTGGCATAAATATGACTCCCTTGATTTCAGCTTTACAAGCCTGTAGCTGAATTCACAGTCAAGCCCATATCAGTGTCTTCCAGTTACAGCTGATCCATAGGACCAAATGGGATGAAAAGCAGTAATACATCCAAAGAGAATTTAAGGAGAATTTGTGATGAATTTCGGAGGACATGTAACCTGTCTTTGTTGTGGTGTGAAATTGTTTTCTACAATGTGCACACAGAAGTATGTCACTAGTGTGCTAGTGTTAAAAGAGACATAATCAGAGTGCTTGTCTCAAAGACATGTAATGTTAGTAGGAAAAAATGTGCCCATTCTTTACCTTTTTAAATCATCTCACCTTTGGAGAACAGCGGGAATAATCAAAACTTGAGTTCTTGGTCTCTGTTGTGCTTCTCTTGAAGTCAGGGAAAGCGTGGGGTGTACAGACTATAAATTCATAGCTTGTAAACTAAGTGATTCTTCTTTCTGCCGTCCCTTAGCCTGAAGGAAAGTCTCTTTTCCATTAAAGTTTTCTTCTTTTTCAATCATAGCACTGAACCCAGAGCCACAGAAAGCCTCAGTTGCTAGCCCCAAAGTTTAAAGAATTTTTATTTTGTTTGCCCTTCCCAGCTGTAGTCACTCCATGGAGTGACTCTCCAGACTTCACTAGCTGATGCTGAGTGCACTCACATGACATATAGCAAACAGAAACCATGGTGGTATTTCATATTGGGTCATCACCCTCCATTCTGCTTGGGATGTCCCAGCAAATGTATCCCCAGCAGGTGAGAGCCCATGTTCTTACTTTAATGACCTTTCTGCCTTCCCTTGGCTCTTTTACGGAGACACCTGACTCCCATGATACTTCTTGTTGTTAAGACAAAAGCAAAAAAGATAGAACTGGGTGATGACTGAAAATAGCTAACCCACTTGAGAGTGATAAAAGCATCTGTTGAAAATCTGGTAACCAGATCTCCTTGGTACCAGAAAAAAACACACACAAAAAAAAACTGGTGGGTGGTGTATACGGTACAAAGAAAGGGAGTCCCTGAGTGTCAGCATCTGGCAAGGCCACGTGTAGCATAATCTGATTAGTTTTCAGTTCCACACCCACAAGCTGAAAGATAAAAATGCACACCCCTCCTCTCCAAGGAGGTAAAAATCTTCAAGCATTAACACCACATTTACATTCTGCAAGTCAGCCTCTTCCATGGCCCGATTTACATCTTGACTTCTCCAGCGGAGCGGTGGAAGTTCAGTGATGAGAGACGAACTCACGTCCCTTTCCAGTTACCACATCCAGCAGACTCAAGATTGCCTTGCTTTGATCTGGGAGACATTCCTTCATTTAGTTTAAACTGAAATCATTTAGCTGGAGATGAAGTCTCCTCACATCTTCTGCCATGCCTGGCATGTGATAATTGAACATTAGCTTCTATGGTCCATTTTAACATGTTCTGAGGCCGTCCTGGACTGGCGAGCTGAAGCAGCAGTGCAGGCACTGTCTGCCTGGCTGCAGTTTGCATGGACTTTATTGTACTCTCTCAGTACTGTTTTCTGGTTTGGTTCATGTAAAATGGCCAAAATTGGTACTGGGGTGGATTAATGGCAATGCTTTCTGTCTCCAGAAACTAATACTCAGGTTGGTGTTTGGCTTGAAATAGCTGAGTAGTGGTGAGAGACCAGAATATTTTGGAGCGAATAATGAATTTCTAATATCTAACATGTTTTGTACTGTGACAACAGGCAAATCGGAACAGCTTGTATAGCTTTTGTCTATTAACTCTCAGTTCTTCTCATGTCTTTCCCATCTCCTTGCTTGTGACCCGATCTGTTCCAATGCTCACTGGGTCCCATCCTTGTTCAATGACGCATGAGACAGCCTCAGTCTTTTTGACTGCATTTCATATCCAAGACTGCCTGTGTCCGTAACCATTTTGTCCCCCTCCAAGCCCAATCCGTTCTGAAAAATCATCTTTGTAACAGAGCAACCAGCACTGAATGCAATATGGCAGGCATTGGGATAGCTGCAACATTATTTTATTCTATTCTTTATGTAGCTTTGATATTGCTTTTTAATGTACCCACTGCTGCAGCAGATCACAGATTCTCCCTGAGCTATCCGCACTTGCTACCCTAATCTTTTTTCCTGAAATAAAATTACGCCTCATGACTGAGACCAAGGAATACAGCTTTTCTTAGCGCACTCTCCTGGGATCAGGAATTTCTCTGTCAACAGACGCATATATCAATGAGAGATGAAAAGCAGCTTGTGGAATGAGTTTTAAACATGTATCACGTATTTCATTGCTGCTGCTTATGTGCTACTCAGAAGCCCTTTTTAGAGTGTTTTCAGCCCATACCTCATAGTTCCTCTGTACTTAATAGGATTTTATTTTTTTTTCTGCACAGGAATCATGGCAAGAGATTTATTTAAGTTCCCTACATTTTTTTGTGAGTAGCTCTTGAATATGAAGTTTTTGTTGAGTTTCCTGCTTACTTTCAATGTGAGCGCATCTTAGCTTTTATCCAAGCGTAGTAACCCATAACGTGCAAAGCTGTAATGTAGTCATCTCATCTCACTGGGACATTTCACTGGGGGAGTGTGGCTCCTTCTGTGGATCTCTTTGTCACAACATGACTCCGTGTTAAAACCCTAAATTTTAAATGTCCAGAAGGAGAAGGCAAGTCTGCCTTTGGCCCCTTGCTGGTTTCTGGGGACTTGCAGTTCCATTGATGCCTGGGGTCTTCCAGATGTGCATATAGCTCTCTTCCCTACTATTTTTTTGGGGGGAAGGGAGGAGATGGCAACACCCAAACCCACACATCTCTAGATCATTTCAATCTAACCAGATGAGGGAATCTTTCTTCTTACTTTTTTCCCCCTCTTTTTTTCCTCTTTTTTTTCCCCTTTTTTTTCTTATTTTTTGTCCCCTGCCTACACTGAAGTGGAGTGTTATCCTGCTGACTTTTGTATTTCTGTCGTAGACCTAGTTCATTATAATAATACACATAATTAAATATAAACTCTTTTCTATCAAAGCTATGCACGGGCAAACAGAGCGTGATGAAAACAAGGCTGGGGGTTATTGGGCACAGGTTGGTGCAGAAGTGGTGACCTATATAACAAGCGTGCATTGAGTTATCTGAAGACAGTTAAAATAGCTTGTGCACCACTTTTTTAGTGGTTCTTTAGCAAAAAGGTCACTGTATGAACATAGCACAGGATTTTCGTACAAAAATTCAAAATAAAATTCACTTTAGAGGTGGATTCATTCCCAGATAAAGTCAGCCCTGGTGTGTAAGGCCAGAGATAGACTAATCATGTTTGCCTTATTTTTGAGCCCTCTTGAATTTACCAAAATGTGATTAGGAATGAGTAGAAGAGAAAAGGGATGGGGAAGAAGATGCCTTTAAAAACAAAGTGGAAGATATGACTGGCAAAGGGAAAAGCAAGTATGTAAAAATTGTGGAGGAAAAGATGGAGAAGGAGAAATCCCGAGAGAATACTGACTGGGTGTGTGTGTGAAAGTTGTTTCTTCAGATTTAGCAGCACCCAGCTTGTACAAGTTGTAATTTAAATAGATTGGAAAGATAATGCTAAAGACTACCAGGTTAGATGTTATCCTGTTAATTAAGCTGCCATTACAGAGTTGTTACAAGCCCACCAAAAATCATTCCCCATTTAAAGTGATTGATACCTCCTGAAGAGAGGAGTAGCCACCCATGTCAGCTCTAACATCGAGCAGCACCTTCTCCTTAAGGAGAAAGCTCCCGCCTACCCCACGCATTTAAGCTGAGTCATCTTAGGGGGGAAAAAAATCATACTTCAAAGTACAAAATAATGGGTCAACTAATTAATTTTTTTAAATTGCTAGAGAAGTTTCTCCAAAATTAAATTCCATCCAGTTTCTTCTCATCTCCCAACCTGAATCCTTCACTGCTGTCTATCTGGAACCATGATTTCTCTGAATCTAGTATGGACTTAGCTGTCTAGTCCTGAGATTGCTTTGCCTATGTGTCACGGAGGCGCCATGGTTGCAGTTAGATGATGTGAACCCATGTACTTCATTACTGTGGTGAGAGGTACCATTAAAAGGCATTTTTTTAAAGAGTGGTAGTCTGATAGTTCAATCTCAGGATTCAGTGGCTTCATTTACACTTTTAAAATAAATTAAACTGTGCCAGAATTGGTTCTCTGGCCCTAAGATAGATGGGACAATCTGACCGTGTCTGCAAAGCTGAACTCTCATAGCCTGCAGACAGATGGCTGTGTTCACACTGCTGAGGGACAACACAGATTATCTCAAGCCACTGGGGATCATCTGGAAGGTTCAAGCCCAGACCCTACCAGAGATCCTTCTTATTGTTAAAAGCATAAAAATATCCTACCCAGTTATTGCTTGTGCCTGTGCCCCAGCACTGCTTACAGGGAAGGAGGAAGACATGGTTCTGGGTTGCAAACAGGGGGTCTGGGCCCCCGTTTCAGTTCTACCAGAGGCTTTTTGGGTGACCTTGGTTGCTAACTTAGGGTAAGATTCATTCCATTTAATGTTGACTAATGGTGAGGGTGTCTAATTAAACTGGTTATGTGTGCACCCTCGCTGATCAGAGAAGGAAGAGAAAGCAAATTCAGAAGATGAATCATCCCGTTTTAAGACCAGTGTCAGAGACAAATGAGATGAATTGCCCTCTGGAAGTAGCTATTTCTTTCCATTAACTGTAGAGGAAGTCTACATTAGAAGAGTTTAGACTAGATGCCTGATTTATGAATGGCTGAAGTTGAGTTGAGTTAGAGACCTTAATCTCTATGCATGCCTGTTTCTCCATATGTTGAATGATAGAAATAACACCTTCTGTGCTTCACATTCAAAGGCACCATTGGGCGAGAAGCATCCTATAACTACTGTGGAAAGAAATTAAACCTAGGAGCAAAAATACAACAATTAGAAAAGCAAAACCTTTACTCTTCAAACATCTCAGTGACAGTATGAGAAGTACCATTTGGGGCATCCTGTTGCTTTTGCCATTTTCCCCTTTTACATTTGACAACCGAGCAGCCATAAATGACTGTTCCCAATGCAGCCATATGGCATGAGGGCACTTTGCCTAGTTTTAGGGAGAGAAGTAGGAGCACTGAGGAAGGCTGACTGTCCAAGGGAGCATAGAACCCAGTCTTGACCAGCAGCTTTGAAGGTTTTCCTTGCGATACTGCTCTTCCCAAATGACAGTGACTATTTAATTTTTGGAAAATCTCCCAGAGGAGTGAAAGCCATTGACTAACTGTAACAAAGCAAAAAAATAAGGGGAGAAGAAAAGCTTGCATATTCTTAGCAAAAATCCACGACATATAAACCAAGCATGGAATAATTGTCCCACTTGATAACTTGTACTTACGTATGAGGCTTGCTTTTGGAAAAGAAAGTTTGCCCCTTTAACTACCCAGTGTAGTTAAAGCAGCAAAAAAAAAAAAAAAAAAAAGATAAAAAAGACCTTGTGTGGGTGTCCTTATTTTGATCCAAATTGCAACATGGTGCACATCTGTGTGGGCACAGTTGTGCTCGATAAGGCTCTCACCAGCACAACCCTGTCCAAAACACAAATCCCCCACTGATGTCCCTGTTTCATCGGGGGTAGCTGAGATACCTGTAAATCCGTTAAATCTAATAACAGGTCCTTAGAGGCCATTTTGGGGTTTTGTGGGGGTGTGTTAAATTACTAAATCTTGTTATTAACGCTTTTATTTTATGATTTACTGTTTCCAGGGCACAGACAGAAGCTTGATGACTCTAAACCTAGTTTGTTCTCTGAACGCCTCAGTGATTTAGGGCGCATTCCTCATCCCAGTATGAGAGTAGGGGTCCCGACCCAGAGCCCACGGCCCTCCCTGAACTCTACACCAAGTCCTTTTAATCCACAAGGACAGAGTCAGATTACAGGTAAGAGACAGAACCATAGGTTTGACTTGCACAGGCAACGGTAGTAATTGCTTATGGCTATTTGTGTCTCAACTGCAGTAAAAGAGGCTCTTGCAGAGTGAGAGATGTGTTCCAAGCAAAGCTAGGTGGGAAGTGGATTTTTCTATAGTGTTTGAAGCTGAAAATGTCTTTCTTTTTTAAAAATATCTTTTTGCCTTAAATCCAAAATAATCCAAAATAGTCAATCTGGGTAAATTGAGCAGGAATCTGGTGAAATTCTAACTGCCACGTTGCTCTGCCTTCTCCTCCGTGTCTGCAATAGTATGTATTAGCGTATAATAGAATGAATATTTTTATTTAGCCTTTTTATTTTGCACTTGTGTTGAGATCAGCATTTAGTGGTCTTTCTATTGGAATAATAATACAATCTTCTCACATGGTGGTTTCCTTCTAGCACCAGTGCTGACCACTGTTACAATAAACGAACTGAGTTGTGGAGAAATCTCCAAAGGTTGCTTGTGAATGTTGTATGCAACATTTATGATTGCATGCTGAGAGACAGATTTCATTGTGCTGAGGGAAATCATAAAGTACCATGTGTCACAGATTATAAGACTGAAATAAGATGTTTAACTGCAGCTATGCCAGAGGTTTGCAACAAATCTGTGAAGCCTACAAAATAAATCAATTTTGTAATTTTTCTGAACTCAGAGCTGGTTAAGTTTTTCAAAAGAGTTTCAAAACAACCTCTACCTAATTTTGGCCATTTCTGCGCTCAAAATTTGTGCTGATGTATTTGTGTCTATTCAGGATGTGAAGAGGTGTTGCCCCTGGCCAATTCACTTGCTAGAACTGTTGGAGAATTTCACCTAGATGCAAGTCTGTCAACAAAAATCTTGGGTCAATTTACTAGGTCGATTTAAAACTCAGTTTTGCTGTTATAGTTGCATCTACACCAGGAGTCTTTTACCAATGTTATATACCATTATTCCTTACCAGTATACTGGTAAAGCACTCCTAGTATAGACATAGTCTTTGAGTCAACCTAGGAAGATTTCTGGTTTCATGTTTCAAGTGGTTTTGACATGATACCAGCTGAAACTTAGCGGTTTTAACAAAGTGTTGTGGCTTTCTTCTTCTTTCTTTTTCTTCTTTTTTAAGTTCCACTGGTTTATTAATTTGCAGTAAGAAAGAGAAGTAAATGCATTAATTTGAACCCGAAGCACTCAGAGAACTGAAACGAAAAAATTGTTCCCATGAGCTGTGGCAAAGGTCTCCCAGATCTAGGAGCCTAACTTTAACTAGTGTAAGATGTTTATAATACAGTAAATATGTCAATAGTACCTATTACATGGTACCTGCTGCTCACCAGCTTCCCAGAGCAGGTTTTTTGGCCGGGCTTTGTGTTTTTTTCATTGGACATGTGATGTCATGGCTCTTACACATATCATTTTCTGGGTAAGAACTGCCAAACTGGAGCCCAGGGTTTTTTCTAACCTGCTATCTTCTGTCTGGCAGTGTTTGGGGACATAGTTCCCGAGAAAGCAGAGGGAAAATCCAGGGCTATAATCAGCTTTTTTCTTTCTTCTTGTGCCTCCATAGTTTACCTATTGTGCAACACTATATCTGGGAACGAAGGAGGGTGAAATTCTTTCTGACCCCATCTGGTGATCAGCTTATGCCCTGAAGCACGAGAACTGAGATCCCCTTGTAATTTTCTTCCTAGCTAAGTGTAACCTCATATGCTGCTCTCATTCACATAAATGCCTCCTGCAGAAAATGTTCTGCTGGGTTTGATTAATAGAGTACTTCTCTGCCTCGTTATGAATCAGCAGCAGCATTTACAGATCCAGGAGGTGAAAACTTCAGATGAGCTTTAAAAAAAGCCTGACTTGAAACAAAGCTGTGTGGCATTCGCTGTCTTCTCTGCAAATTTAAGAGTCAGCAGTTCAAAGTACCAGCTGAGACTTCATCAAGAGTGGGAAGATATGTGCTGGTAGGGCAGAGGGAAGTGAGCTGAACCAAGGAAGGCAGGCTGACTTTCCCATTTATTGTAGATAGTTTGCTTTTCTTGCCATGTAAACTCACGGTCGTGAGATACTTTAGAATCCCAAATTGCTCTTATTTCCCCCAAAACAGCGAGGACTTAGCTGCTTATTAAAGTTTGTAGTCAGTAAGTGGTCTGGTACAGTATTTGCCGTGTTATTCCCCACTCTTGTCTCCTCCTTGGTTTACAGAAGTCAAACACCCAGCCCTCAAAGGCTATTCATTAGCTTTCTGGTAGCCCTCCCATTTAATAAGGCGATTAGCGTGAGCATGTTCAGTCGATGTAAGCTCTGTGAATTGCGCTGGCTTCCCTACAAGGCTTTTTCTTGCTCTTCAGGACATTGATTGTAATCTGTAAAGCTCTGCGTGCTTTGATGTTCCACCAAAGTGCTGGGATGCTTTTTGTGGACAGTCCCTCTGAGTTCTTCTGGGATGAATGGATGCTCGTTGCAACGAGAGGTGAAGTTGATGCCACAGATGAGGCACCTCTTTGATCAGGTGCTGGATGAGCATGGGCAATCGCTGAAAGTCCGCCTGTTTGGTGTGGTAGTAGGGAGTGAGCTCTTTGGCCTGTCCGTCTCCACCAGTTTCCTCGTTGTGGGAATACCACTGGCTTCTTAACGTGGTCACTGGGCTGCTATGGATGGGCATGTATTAAAAGGATAATAGACCCTTGTCTGAAAAACAAGGATTTTTTTATTACCTTTATTGGAATTAACCAAGCGTTCCTTTAGAAATACCTTTGTTTCTTAATCTTTTTACCTAGTAATTTAGGGAAAATAATTAATTCCTAATAACTTTCACAGTAAATACTGGTTTCCTATGACAAAATCCATATTGTTGCTAGTAAGCACATAAAAGTTTTTGTTTCATTCCACTTGAGGTCTTACCTGGCTTTTGCACGATTAAACAGAAATAATATTTAAAGCCTGGCTGGCCCACACCTGAGTCTGAAAGAACTCAGCACTTTGGGGTTCACTCTTATATTTCTTTTCTCTGTCTAGGTTGTGTTTATTTTGCTAGAGTATCAGAGTACAGGTTTTACAAATCGCGGCACAGTCTTAAACCTACCACGGGGCCGGGCTGTGGCAGTACAAGGCACAGAGTTGCCCTTATTCAACATGGCATTTTAACTAGGATTCTGCAACAGCAACATTGAAGGGTCATTAAAAAACAAATCGTCCAATAAGCAGATGCCTTTGCTGAGGCAATGCAGATTCAATTTGAACCCCGCTTGCTGCCCGTAAATCAGGAATCCTGTCTGTTCACATTTGGATACTGGTATATTTGCTTTTTTATTTTTTTCTCTTTCCATAACGGCACTCGCACAACTTGCTCACGTATCCGATTACATTCCCATTCAGACACCGAGCTGTTGCGTCAGTGTTTCAGTATGAAATGAGGAAAACTCTTTTGTTTTTCTAAAATGCAACCGGTGAGGATTAGCTTCTGTGGGCCAGGAAAAGCCACGGGTGTAATGGCAGGAATGTGATTGGTGTGAGGACCCCGCAGCTGGGCTGTGGGGTCTGCAAAGTGGGAGTTAAGTGAGGTTTCATGCTCCATCACCACTGTGGCACCGTCTGATCTATAGGCAACCTGTGACTTTCATCACTGAAACAGCAGCACTCAAAAGCAGGTCCCGTGAAATCTTTTTTTTTTTCCTTTTCCTCTTCCCCTCCCCCTGCACTTCAGGGACATTATGCTTTCGTTTCTCATTTTTAGGGTTGTAGGAAGCAGATTTAAAGGCTTTGGAGCTGGCTTACCTGCAAGTTAGAGAGGGGACTCATCTCCACTGGCAGGCAGGGACTGGCTTCAGGGACAATGTAAACTGAGTCTTCTGGGAGGACCATGGGCAGAAGGCACCTTCGACTCTCAGGTGGAGGATGAGGATGGACCCTCCTTAATTCTCCCGTTCAGGACTTGCAGGTGATGGGCTGGATGCTGCCCTTTTGCAGGGACAGGGAGAAGGCAGAAAGCCGTGCTTATCATAGTGTTGACCCGGGCTCTGGATATGAAGCTGTGCAGCATCTGTATCAAAGACCAATGTCTGTTCTGTGAGACCATGAGCTGCAGGACAGGTTTGAAACAAAAACTGTGTAGCTGTTATTAGACCGGCACTATGCAAGCGCCCTGCCAGGGATTGGCTGTGTTTTACCTGGGACCAGCAGCACTCTGAAGTACGCACCGGTTTGTAGCTGGTGCACATCCACCTGAGATCACATAAGTCAAAGTACGTGGTTGCCTGGAACAGATAATATAGAAATTGCCCAAGTAATAGGCTTATAGGGTGAATTATGCCTTCAGCTCACTGTAACGTGGCATAAAAGCTACAAGACTCAGCGGATGAGGCAGTGGAGTTGGGATTTCTGCTGCCATGAACACAAGGGTGGCTGCAGCCTGCTGTATTTTATGTGAATCGATTGTGTCCTTCAGGCGACTGGCAAGTTGCCATCTTGAACCTCCGTTTGGTAAAGCTTGTGTCCCTCCTGTTACAGTATTCTTTTAACTTCACCCCCTCCTTTACAATTTAGTTGCCCTACTGGCATGACTTGTTTGGTTTATTTTTTTTTCTTTTAGAAATGTGACTCTTGGGGCGGTAGGAGGAGAAATAGTTTTAGAGGTTCTTCAGGCCAAAATATGGTCTCAATTACGCTTCTGTATGTTGGGGTGTAACTCCATTGGATTTGACTTCATTGATTGAACTGGGCAATCCAGATCAAGCCCTGGGCTTTTAAAGATGCCTAAGAAATAGTCAAGAGAAGGAGGTTGCATTTTTGTTGTTGTTGTTTTGCTGCGGGGAGGTGGTGTTACAACAATAGTTGGGTTACTCATGCAGAAAGTCATCTTGTCTTTGTTAAGATCAGAAGTGAGGATATTTGCTTTAAGTGTTTACCAAAGATAGCTCCAGACAGCTTGTTTTTTAGTATCGGCAGTAGCACTACTACAGTCAGCAGCAGCCAGTGCTAGAGCTGATGGCTGGATTTAAACAAGAGTGGTTTTGCAAAGTGCGTGCACGCATGTGACATTGGGGTGTTACAGACGGGATGCCAAGGAGCTGCGAGCCTGTGATCATGCTCTGATCATGTAACTCAGCTTGGGAAATGGGAAGTTGATTTTTTTTCTGTAGTAAATCTGTGTGCTTCATAATCCAGTGCCGAAGCAGTGGAAAAACTCATTCTTCAGGGCTATTTACAGATTTTTTCTTCTCTCCATTGACACTTCAGAACATTTCCATTGAAGGAAGAGAAGTCACGTTGCTGGAGACCCAATGTCGTTGGTGGGAGAATGGGTCACTGGGGTAGTTTTTTTGTTTTTTCTTTTTTTTTGTTTTAATTTTATACAGTGTGTCCAATCTTAGACTGATTTTAAAAACCGCTTATTGTCCATTAAGCATCAGTGTCCATTGTGCATTGATGCAGTCAGTCACGGACCACAAAGGGTCAAGGACCATATATATCTCGCACTGACTATAAATGTGGCAGTAAAACCTAGACACAAAGTAATTTGCAATACTCAATGTTTCCTGCTTTGGCGAGGTTTACCTGGAAGTACAAACAGGATGGAGCTGTTTGTGCATTAGTTTAGACCTCACCCTGCTGACTTGTTTCAGCTGAGCTGTGCCCAAGCTTTCTTAGCATACACATGATATGCCCTGTTGTGAACAAATATGCTGAAAGCCACACTTTTCTTCACACCCACGCAGGCATAACAGAAATGTTTACAAAAGGAGGACTGCTCTTAATAATCACTCCAAAATTTTCAAGTGCAAATGCCAACTCAAAGTGGCCCTCTGCCTCGTTTGCTGTTGACTGCTCTGCTAGCCCTTCCACATGGTTGCTGTATAGGAAGATGAGGGGCTTTCTCCCAGGCTGTTCACTGTATTTTTGTATTAGCATTTTCCCTTGTTTTGGAGGGATTCCTTTACGGAGAAATCCACATTTGTTGTGCCTTAGAGCTCTAAGGTTTCTGATCTGTTCTGGACTTTTTGTGATTGGGAAGATGTGCTGTGTCTGCCGAGCACATGATGATTCGGGTGACAGTGCAAAGCTGGTGGCCCACAGGGACTCAGCGGACACATGTGAGCCCACCAGCTGGAGTGAACAGGGAAGCTGGTCTCTGGTGTAGGAGGCCAAGGAAAACCTCTCACAAATCCACTTGTAGCTTCTTGCCCTCTGGTATATGCTAAATAGTCACTCCACCCTTTCCATGGCCGAGCAAGGAGGAGGTGACTCTCCTAAGGACATTGTTGTGTTTCCCTCAGAAACATCTGTGTGGATCTGCCCTGGAAGTGTTGTTCTGGCAACTGGCACCTCCCCATGGTGCCCCCAGAACCCTCCTTCCCCCCAGGAGGTTTGGTGGGGTGTGGGTTCAGAAGAGATGGGCTGATTGGGCCTCAGTGACCGACGTCTCTGCTTCAGCAGCATTGCAAGGAACGTCTGCTGGTGGCACCAAAGGGTGCCACGTGAGACTTAGCTGCATGTCTGCCTTCAGGGACTAGACAGGGAAGCTTTGGACTCTGCCTCGCGACATTTTACTCTGGGGATTGGGCAACGTCACTGAGCAGTGAAGTTTACCCTGTGGGCTAGCAGATCACCTTTGACTTGGCAAGGCGAGGGTATTTCGTTGCTCTCTCCTCTCATGCCCATGCAAACCTTGGCCGTTATCAGTCAGCAGAAGCTAGTTTTAGGGCATTTACTCTAGGATCTGGTGAAACTTGTATCTTCACTTTCCGGTTTCCTAATGGGCCAAAGGTAACTCTTGAGGCCAGTCAGCCCCAGGGCAAAATTCCCCACCTGGCCTCGACCATGACCTCAGCCATGGCTTGGTGTGGAGGAATCGCAGTAACCTCTCCAGCCTAGGGTATTGTGACCTTCTCCTCAGTCGCTGAGCTCTGATGCATCATCTGATGTTTGATTTGGTTGAGCATTTTCCTCTTTATTATTTCCTATTCCCTGAGAAGACGTGATCTCATTTCCCTGGAGCTAAGTTGCTTGCACTCTAGTTCCAGAGGGCCTAAAGTTTGCACCTGAATATCTGGGTTGAAAACTTCCAGCCAAGATAAGCACCCCATTTTGTAATGAGGTACTTAGAGAGTGCCTGCACCTTAAAAAAATGACCAACTAAATATGCAATATATCATTATTGTCCTTAAATTTAGGTAGAAATTGCCTTAAATGGAGGTTGGGTGAGTTACCCAAGTTCAACAGGAAATCTGCTTCAGGGCCAGAAGCAGTTGAGTCGCAGCACAGTGTCTTCACTAAGTCCATCCTCTTTTTTCTCTTTCTCTAAAATACTTCACAGTTTAAAATCTCACAGTATTGGACTCATGGAGAACTGAAATCAAATAGATATATCTAAAAAAGAAGTGTGGAATTGCATCTGTGGTTGGAATGAGCTATTGAAACTGTCTATAAATTTAAGCTAGATGTCATAAGAATATATGATATGTTTTTGGGTCAACTGATGGTCCACCCAGACCTGTATTCTACCTCTGACAGCTTAGTGCAAGATACTGTTTTGAAAGACCACATGAGCCTTTGAAAGATCACTTTTTGCCATTTGTCCTTGTGTCCACACAGACGTTCACAGTTGTTGGATTAAGGATGTTAGGTGTAAAACAAGTCTAGTGTGGGTGGTGAGGATGACGGAGATGCTCAAGATCTTCTCATGCCATGAGGATTGCAATACCAGAAGTGGCGTGAACCTCCAGAAGGCAGCTCCTTTCCTGAGGTTTTCACCATCTTAGACCAAAGTCTTGTAAAAACATCCTCTGCCATGATTTTTTTTCTCAGCCTTTACCTGCGATATAATTTTCTTCCAGCATTCGAGGTGACCTAAAATCCAAACTTTAAAGGACTCTGTTTTGGATTCGGAAGCAGAGATTGAAAAACTCTTGGAGTTTGAAGGAGCTTGGATTTGAGATTGTGCTCCTGACACATCATTAATTTTAAGATTGTTTTTGCAGCAATCCTAGGCTTTCTGTTCCCAGTTGAAGATCATTTACCATTGACTGCATGGTGAATTATAGTAGTGGAATGAGGCAGAGAAATATGTCGATATCAGATATAACAATGAGCAGTCAGTCAGATTTGAACCCGTGCCAATCTATACAACCCTAGCCTTGAAATTGTTAAAACAAAGAAGTTCATTACATTTAATGATCAAGTGTCCTTCGGATTTCTGAGGAGTTTATGTTAACCATTTATATTACTCAGCTCTAATATAAATGGCAAACTCCAGGAAAATCCTCTTAAAATTAAATTGGAAAGTTGGAGGGTTTTATATATATATATATAGTTATTTTGCTTCAAGGAAGTATCTGCTTTCCAGACATCTCTTCAAACAAATCATGTCTGAACAGAAAAAATAAACAAGGAATAGCTGAAACTACAAGGTTTTGCTGTGTGGAAGAGCAGGGAAATGAGTTAAAAAAAGAAAAAAAACAACTGAATTTCCTGAAAAAGTGCCTTTTTTTATGCCATGTGGCTATCACATTGCTGCTTTGCTTCAAGGAAGTATCTGCTTTCCAGACATCTCTTCAAACAAATCATGTCTGAACAGAAAAAATAAACAAGGAATAGCTGAAACTACAAGGTTTTGCTGTGTGGAAGAGCAGGGAAATGAGTTAAAAAAAGAAAAAAAACAACTGAATTTCCTGAAAAAGTGCCTTTTTTTATGCCATGTGGCTATCACATTGCTGCCTACAAAGTAAGCCTTAGCACAGTGCTCTGATATAGCAGGTTCTCCAAATTGAGTGGACCTGATGTGCTTCACTGAAAATATTGGGGAGGATTTGGAGGGATGTGCTACAATTTCTATGAGCCAGTTCAGAGATAGTTTTCTGTTTATTGTGCAGTGCCCAAAACAAACTTTGGGATTGAAAGTGCTTTGTTTTTATCAATATAAAGAAAGAAAAATAATAATTTATGAGGCATTCAGTGGTATCTTTATCACCAGATATTAACTGAGAGCAAATGGTTTATAAATCCAAACACCAGTGAGTACAACTAGGTCTCCCTCTCTCTCACTTAGTGCAATCCACCAGCGCTTCAGCAAAAAAAACCCTGTATTTATCCTTAAAATAATTTCGCCCATGGTGAACTGTAGCAAGTACATCAAAAGGCATCATTAGCTTCCGATAGTTATCCCAAAGCATTTGCTTTCACATTGTTGTAATTGACGTGACCGTAGGTAATTGGGCAAGCATCCAAATGTGACATTTTTGAACGGATGCTGATAAGATTGACGTTTTCCTTCTTGGATAGTGTTTGCAGTGAAAACACTACTGTGCAATGTTTGAACTGGATAACAACTTGACAGGCATGCCAAGTGCTGACTGTAGAGTCTCCCCACCTCTGAAGTCCACTTCCTAAGCTCAGACCTGGGTCTCATACTTGCTGTCCGCATATCTGTCCGAGTCCTTGAGGACTGGCGAGTCTTGGTATAACACGCTGTTAGACCTGGATGAGAGACACCAGGAATTTGCAGCACAGCTGCTAGATCTTTTAAAACTCTGCTCACTGCTCCGTTCGTTTCCCCAAAAAAATTGTTACAGGGAGGGAAGAGCACAGAGCAAGGCTTGAAGGGGTTGAGTCCTAGAGGAGCAAGTTGTGTTTCATTACATTTTCATTCCTTATAGCACTAATGTCTGTATGTTCAGTACTCCCACCTCTTTCAATTAGACTGTTGATACCCTAAATTTTTTCTTCCATTAAAAAAAAATTATCTTTTTTTTTTTTTTTTTCCCCTAGACCCCAGGCAGGCGCAGTCGTCCCCGCCATGGTCCTATGACCAGTCTTACCCATCCTACTTGAGCCAGATGACTTCACCGTCCATTCACTCCACAACTCCCCTGTCCTCCACTCGAGGCACAGGACTTCCAGCCATTACCGATGTACCCAGACGCCTCTCAGGTAAAGACTGTGTTTTGCCTAAAACAATTATGCAGATAGGGACAGGACTGGCAGAGGCTGCCTCCGTGACCTCAGACAAACCTTAATAAGAAGAGCAAAGCTGAGTCGGTGATAACAGGGTTACTGCGTGGCACGCGGGGGTCACAGTCCCTTTTTTTCGAAGTAGAAGAGCTGCTGTGTTGCTCTAAGCATGTATCGTTTGAATGTCTCTAGGTCCATTTCAGATCAGACTATTTTTAAATTGTGAACCTGATTCTATGAACAAATTCTCTTTTTTTCCCCCCCCTATGAGAAGAAGTTTACTCGCATGTTTTAAAGTAATTGTGATATTCTCTATTTTTTGATGCTTTACTTTTGTGGTGTGTGTGACATTAGGCAGCCTGACAGATAGATGCCTTTATTTCTTCATAGCTAAGGCTAAGGTTCATTTTCCTGCATTTCAATCCAGTAGCTCAAGAAAACCTATTTCCTTAGTTAATGTGTACTTGAGATGCCTATCAGAAACTAACTGACTCACTTTAGGGTAAAGATTGGACAAATTGTGATTTGGAATGATGTGGGAGAGAGGAAATACATTTAGGAACATAGACAAGACAGCAGTGAGGAACTGAGACTTTTTTTTTAATCAAACAAATGTACATTTACATACTGTGCAATTCATCTCTAATGGTCTCAGTGATAAAACCATCTGTGCAAAGTAATCTGATTGCCCCAAAGTAAGATAGAGCCTGTCATGGCCCACAGTCACCTTGTATATCTTGCCAAAAATGAGGAACCTTAGGGGAGGGCGGCTCAGTATTAAAACTCCAGCCTTGCAAATGTGGAAATATTAGCAGCGTATGCCAAAAAAGCATGTGTAATGTAAAGCCTTTATGATTCATTAATGAAAACCAAAGAATCAGTCTTATTACATCTATTTTTTGCATGTTTGCAAGATATTATTATAATCTTGGATGCTGCTGCCATACACCTGTTTGTCCCGCAGCCAGGTGAATTTCTTGCTGTCGTGTTTTCCCCTTCCACCAAGCTCATAGTGCTGGAAATGTTGATCACTCCACTGAGCTGCATCACTGACAAGCTGAGCTTCAGCCAGCAGGCGTGTAGGATTTGATTAGCGTAGACTCCTTGATTTCTTTCATCTTGGAGGAGGGAAGCTTTGTTTCTCAAACAAACAGCTGCAAAAACCTCTGCGGTCCTAACGTGCTCTGCCTTCTCAGAGATGCCAAACATCTCCAATGTGGGCCGAGGGCTGGAGGGTGGTGGAGCAGGTTCCTGCGGGCTCTCTGTGCAACGCGCTGACTTGGTTCAAAAAACTCGATCAGCTTGATGCTGAGGAAATGCTTGCTTTGGCCAGAAACAGGTTCCCTTTGAGTCAGAGCCTCCTGATGGTCTGTGTTGTCGAATGGGTTATTTTTGCAATTGTGCCCCCAGCAATACCTCCAGGAGAGGCTCGGCTGGGACCAGGCAGCTGTACCATCACATACTTGCCCTGCAGCCCTTGCTTGTCTGTGTGTATTCAGACGTGAGTGCCTGGCATGTGGGCACAGGCAGACTGACTAAAAGACCTGGCTATGTACATTATGTGGCCGTGGACTGAACTTTTCTTCCGTACTCTGCAGTCGGTTGCCTTCATGCTTCTAGCCATTCATCTCTTGGGGGTTAGACTGACACTTCCACAATGCTCTTTTACCTTTTCCCTGCGTAAGGATCTTGCTTCCAGTTAGATTCAAGATTGAAAAAGGGGACTTTGATCTTCCACAAGTGCCAGCAGTTGTCTGCAGTGTTTGCTGATGTTCAGAAATACAGAGCGGTGTTCCTGGGTGAAGGACGAGCTCTGATGCTCAGGCTGCAAGGAGGTGCGTTGCAGTCCCAGCTGCAAACCCTGCGGTTCCTCTCAAGGGTTTCTACCTAGTAGTGCCACAGGAAGGGAAGGCAGGATCCAACCGCTTTTGTGTATAAACTAGAGGGATAAATGCAAGTTTAAAGCTGCTCGTTACAGCAACCAGTTTATCCCTTGCACACGGAGAAATGTGCATCTCCACTTGATACTTCTTTCAGAGGAGAACAGAGCCTTGATGAGGGAAAAAAGTGACTGCTAAGAAACACTAAAAACATTAGAAAACTTCAGGCACCTCCAGTGCATGAGGGAGAAATTAGAGTTTTACAAGGCCTTGAATAAAACCCAACTTTTCTTTCCAATACAGTGGCAGAAAACTGATTATCAAGGCTGTTAAAAGTATACAAGGTAATTTTAATGAATGCCATATTTACTGCCTGTTGCTTAACATCATGCAGGAGGAAAACGGGTAAAGCTTCCCCCTCAGGCCTTGGATGTCACACCTACAGGCACAGGACTTCCTACCTGCTGCAATTTCACATCACCCAGCCTTTCCGCAGACCTCCATGGCTCTGCCTGGACAACTGCTTAAGTTATGCTCAGCCAGACATTGAGGATATACAATCTCATAAAGCAATGTGTCCTTCAAAAGAGTGGTTCCTGGTTCTATTGTCAGTGGCAGCCCTCAAGAGCTATTTTCAATGGTACTCCCATGACCAGAAACACATCCATCCCATGGCCAAAATGGTGGTGTTCCTCCCTGTCCTGGGATGGGTACATCTCTTGGTGATGAGGATGCCTGTGTTTCAATCCCGGATTAGGCTGAGCATCAGAAGACTTTTGAGGCTGTAGGACAGGAGGTGACAGGGGACTGCCATAACAGTTCCTGCAGTTTGCAGTCCCACGGGAGAGGGGAAAAGGGCAACAGGCTGCAACCCTAAGGAGTTATTCGCGCGGGCTGGTGTAATGTGGCTGAACTGGTCGTGTCAGTGTCTAGACTGATTTCTTTGCACAACTGAAATGTTTGCAGGCATGCTGCAGGCACGTGCAAATGAGTGCCCATGGCTGACAAACTTCAAGTATTCATCTTATATTCTCCAAATGGGGTTCGGTACTGTATTTGCAGTGTTGTACAACTGATTACTGATGTGTCACATGTATTTGGGCAGTATTCCACAGCCATAGTTGAAAAGCAAAGCAAAAAAAAAGATTATCTGGCATCACTCATGCAACGTTTGAACCAGCAGTCTCGCTGGTGCTTAAGTCTCATGTTCATATCAAGAATAAATAAAAAATAAGCTCATGAGGCCATGTAATTGGCTTACCTTATTGCACCACCTCAGTCATAAAAAGAGCAGGACTCCCCATATTTTATTAAAATATCTGTCTGCTCAGAATTCCCCAGAAGACGGTGAAAGTTGGTGGCCTAGCAGATTAATATTCTTAATTAAATAATATCGTAGTGGAAACCATGGGAATATATGAACATGGTCATTTTAGAGAGAGTTTTGCCTGAGGGACGTAGTCTTACTGCGTGATTCATAGCGAATGCACTCAGTCTTTGTGTCCTATGCATGAGCAAAGTGCATGTGGGATGGGGAGCCTGAGTGTCTATTATGTAATTAATGTATATGATTCATATAAATACACATCACAGCCATTTTACATAAAGCTTTGGGACTGATCCAGCAAGTCCTCAGCACATGCAAGGTTCAGAGCAGGGAGTACAGGTCGGATTGCTCCTGCAGTCACAAAAGGGCTGCTCTGCAGCAAGTGGAGAAGGTATGGGTATAGATGTCCCCAGGGTACATATCCGTATCTGAGACAGTCACCCTCAACTCCCTTTTGAGTCAGTGGGGACAATCTGGCATTTGCAGGACTTGACCTGTCTGCAGGTGAGCTGTACTGGTCCCTGGCAGTGCCTTAGAAGAGCCTATTTGTCTCCATGGGCTCTAAAGCAAGCCTAGTTGAGTAGTTCAGGTACAGGCACGTCTGATCTGATAGTCTGCCTTTGGTGAGGTGATTTAAGAAATGATTTAACTGTCCCATAAACATACCCATATCACAGCCTTGTTATACTTCAGTCCTGGTTTAACCCTGCTGTGGTGTGCCTCACCCTGACCTCTACCTGTTCTGCGATTGCAGGGTTTCAGCTTGAATTTAATTTTGTTGAGAATACTGATAAGGGAGGTGGGGAGACTTCTTTCCCTTCACTTTTCCTGAACCTCCTCACCTTTCTGCCTAAATACTAGTTTCTTGCTTTTTGCTTCACCTTTGAGAGAGACTTGCAGGGGTCAAGGTCTTAAGATGCTGGAGGACCTGCCCTGCAAGTGTAACATGAACACGTTTAGTGCTGGCTGTGGAAGAGCTTGTCCTACGAAACTGTGTTTGACAAATGCTCATATGACAAAGGAGAAAATTAAAACTGAATCTAAATAGCAGGAAAAATCACCAAACCTTCCTTTTCCAGCCCCGGGCTCACACTCTTTGCATATAGTTGTCAGTTGGGGATGCTGGCCTCGTACCACCATGCCCAAACTCTCCCATCCCACTTGCTGGAGTCCCCGCAGTGTGCAGGGTAGATTTTGCTGTGTCATTGAATAGGGACATGCTGAGATAGATGAGGGACACACTGAGAAAGATGAGGGACACGGTCGGCTCAGCCTCTAAACAAAAGAAGTTTGCGGACTCATCCCTCTGAACTAAAATGGCCAGAAAGTAGTATTTTTACCAATAAATTACACAGTGGTAGGGCCTGGGCTGTTAAATACCAGTACTGTTAAATTGTCAGTGAGGTTGGTTTTGAGTGGGGTTGGCCAGCATGGTCACGAACAGGTCCCAGTCGTGGTTTGGAAATGAGCAGAGTCCCAAACCTGTTCCCATGGGCAGCTTGGAGGCAGCCACCCCATTGTGGAGGCTAAAAGGATTTAGTATTACAGCTGTAGCCAGACCATCCCGGCTGGATTTAGAGCCAGAGGATGGACCCTGACCCTGGGGCTGTTTGCTAGTTTGAGGTAGCCAAACTTTTCCCATTAATTGGTCTCGCTCTGTAGATATCGCTGCATCATTTTGGACCATCCTGGACCTTCTTTAGATATTGAACTTAAGAAACGTTCCAGTTCTCCCAGCTTACTGGGTGCTGG
This sequence comes from Cariama cristata, assembly GCF_000690535.1. Lineage (NCBI taxonomy): Eukaryota > Metazoa > Chordata > Aves > Cariamiformes > Cariamidae > Cariama > Cariama cristata. The sequence continues at coordinate 66,029 of NW_009604160.1, forward strand.
CAAGTATAAATGCAACCCTGTGAATGCCAGCCATACCCTAATCAGTGACAATACTGTTCTTTCACACAATTTAATTTTCATTCTTGCAAGCCTACAAATCTTAAAATAAAAACCGCACATATAATGGAAGCAGCTCCAGTTGAACTTCTGGATTTAGTGTTTGTATGTTAATGAGAAAGTTGCTCACAGCAATAGGCTGGTTTTTCTTGAGGTTCTGTACTTGTCATCTTGCGATTTCTAACCCTGAATGTGAATTGCCTTGGATTTTGCTTAATGTCACATACATGCATGTTCTTTATAATAAGGATTTTCCCTTTTGGGGGGGGATTTTGTCTTTGAAAAATATTAACTTTAAGAAATAAAAGTTGTTTGTCTTCTTCTAAGGGGCTAAAAAAGCTTTACAGCCACTAAGTAAAAATTTTGGTCATGTGAAGTAGCTGTTCTTGCATCCTTTAATTCCTGCTAACTTCATTAAATGTTGTGGGTAACAAGCACATTTCAGGATGAGACCCTTAATAAAAAAAAGGCATTAGTGCTGTCTCCAAAATGCAATTCTTTTCCTCTTTATGTGCTCTGGGAAGCAAAGAAATGGTTAATGCCATGGCTATTGCCAGCAACGGCCTTAGTGTTAGCGGCTCCTGAAATGAATGAGCAGTTCACGCTTCAGCAATATTGTCTCAGGCTCTTGGCAAACCCAAGAAGCCAGCTCTTTTTCTGGTGCGCTTGCTACGCTGTGATGTTTTTCTTGGTGACTATAACAATTTTAACTCTGTCTTCTTTTTTTTTTTTTTTTTTTTAAATGGAAACTGAAAGACTCAAGGTTGTCTCTGTCTCCATTTCTCCTAGCTAATTTTCAATGCTTTCCCTGCAAGGTGACACTGAGTTAACGCAAAGTAAAGAACTTGGGGGTGCTTGGGTCTTCAGAAACAACCCGCTCATTTTGCTACTCTCCCTAAACTTGTAGCTTGTCCTTTTTTTTTTTCTTTCTTTCATTATTTTTCAGTGGTTCTATTTATTTTGTTTACCGCAGGTTTTCCATTTTTAGTCTCCTGCCCACTTGGTGCCACCTGGGAATCTCAGCACCTTGGCACTCATCTGTGGGGTTTCAGTAGCAGCCTCTCTGCTGGGTAGAATCTCTCATTGGAGTAATTGTCCAGAAGATGCGTTGCATGATCCCTGCCTCAAGGATGAAGGCCAAATTTTTCTAGCGTGGGTGGCCTCAAATTAGGCACCTATACCCATATTTAGGTGGTAAAACAAGCAGGCTGATTTTCAGATGTTTGAATATTATAATGTGTGTCTTTAAGGCCTTTTCATTTACTTAAAATGGCTGTCGGGAGAGGAAATAAACAGGAATAATGAAGCGAGAGGGAAAATTATTCCTGAAATAAGGGATTTAAAAAATACCGAAAAGAAACAAGTGGAATGTTTTTAAATGGAATAAATTTGTTGCTGATACAGGCAGGAAATAGCACACTCAAATGTATGTGGATGTATAGATATATTTTTATCTGAGCTTTTTTTTGCAATGTGTTTTATATTTAGGACACATATCAAGATTTGCATCTGTTTCCAGAACTTGCTGCTAACAGTTAGTAATGATGCCAAAACATACTTTAGTTCCAGCTTGAGACCAAATGATATTCAGGGCTTTTTTTTTATTACTAATTTAGGGTCTGATATTAATTAAGGAAATTTTCCATAAGTGCCAGGCCTTTTCTGAAGAACTCATTAAAATTATATTAACTTAAACCGGAATCGCAGTCTGAGCATGTTTTGTAATGATTATTCTTACTGACTCTGCTGGGTTTTGTAAACAGAATGCTAATTGTTAATGGGGCAACAGGGCGCTTGATTCCAGACTTTCAAAGGGCCAGATCCTGAGCCATTACCTAAATGTGTGCTCCCAATAAAGTCAATAAGCTCCTAACAGGAAGGCTGTGGGACTGAGTTCTTTGTTTCATCCTTGTGCAAAGGTGTATGATGATTTCTCCATTCCCTTGGTGGAAATGCTCTTGATTTTCTGCCTAGGATGGAGTCAGCGGTGGTGGCTGATGCAGGACCACGTGTGTTCTGATACAGAGAGGGAATCTAACTCCATACGTGAAGCTCTCTGGTACATATAGGGTGATCAAAATGGCTTATTTTGCCGTTAGGTCTCTGTGGCTTTGAGTCTTTGTTGCACTGAATTTGGTTTGATTAATTGCACAAGCTGAATTTATGAAATAGTTCTGTAAAATGCAGGAGAATTTGATCCTTCTCAGACTGTGACTGTGTTTGGTAGAAGATAGGTAGAAAAGTGTCATATACCCCCCAGGAGTTGTATGGTTTAAAAGGCCCAATTCTGCAAATCTTACACTAAAAAATACGATTCAAGAGGCAAAAACTGCTGCTGGTAGAAATAGCCGGAGCTGCCTTGACTTTTGGTGAAAATTCTTCGCATTTCTAGCCATGCTGAATTTGGTCAAGAAGGGAGTGTTAGAGCCTGGCAGAGCTTTACAAGTTGTTTAGAAATGATTGTTGGCCCCATTTTACAGATGTCCAAATCTCCTCCCTTCTTGACGGATGTTATAGCAGAAAAGGATCTGGTGTCATGCCAGCTTGGCTATCAGATTTTTAAAAAACATTGACATTGGTGATATTGGGCTGATAATGGTGACCAAAAGAGAAGGTAAGAGCTGCGCAAGCAGTTTAGGCTTTCTGTGGTTGTACAAAAGAAAACAACGTAGGCAGCAAAGGAGAGGAAGATGAGTGAGATAAAACGAAGGTGCGCACCTTCACGTGGCTCATGAAGGATGTTATTAAGAGAGAAGGAACTACTCCATATGCATAAAGGAAGGGTATTTGGGGACACTAATCTGGAAATCTCTTAATATTTGCTTTCAGACTGACTAAAAAAAGAGTGAGGGAAGGGATCAAAGCAGGAGATGCCTTCCTGAGCTTGGGACAGGTTCCCCATGTCCGCAAGAGCAGTGTGTGGGTGGTGCAGGGTCCCCTCGGGGGGAACCCGACCCTGTACCCACACAATGCTCGATGCTGCTTCTGTGTCCAAGGAGTTTTGTGGAGGGCAAGGATTTTTAGCAATGGTGGAGCTTCATTGATAAAGCTCAGGGAAGAATAATTTGATATAAGGAGCTTGCCACAGATATATAGATTCATAGGTTATTAATACAGTGAAGCCCATGTGATCATCTGCTTTGAACCTAGCTGTAAGATTTTCCGGAATTAGCTCTCATTTGAACTTGAGGATAACCTTTGAGGAAAAAAAAACAAAACAAAACAAAACCAAAACTCAGTTGGTCTTCATTTAAAAATTTCCAGGGAAGCAAAATCCACCACAACCTTTGGTTGTAGATGGTAATTAAGCTCACTTTGAAAATGTGGGTCTTATTACTAGTCTGAATTTATCTAACTTTAGTTTCCACTCATTTGAACTTGCTATAACTTTATCAGCCAGATTGCAGCACCAGCTTTTATTTCTGAGGTTCAAGTGGGTTCCTCTGGCCGTGACAGATACAACAAGGACGTGGGTAAGAAAAGAGGTTGCTGTGGTGGGTCTCAGGGAGATGGCAGAAGCCACAGGGAACCGAACAATGCGGGACACAGAACTGGTTTGACTTGCAAGGAGGCTGAAGAGGCACTGTGCAAAAATATTTCGGTCATTTAAGTTTGTTGTGGGTTCACTATGATCTAGCAAATAGGGGAAATTCCCTTCCCTAATCAGCCAAACTCCTATGGTATCTGCTGAAAAGGAGTTATTTTTGGTTGAATTACTAGTAGGACCCTACTTTTCCAACCCACCTGAAAAAACTCACTGAGAAAGCATTTTTTCACTGACTTTGTGGACTTCTGCAATTCCTTTAGGGATTTTTCTGCTTTAATGTTTGCCCAATTGTAAAGTCCCTCCCATTTTTTCTAACAAAATTAATTTAATTCCTCACCCACTACTCTAGATGGAGATACAGGAATAGGAAAACAGGATAAGCGTTCTCCATTAGTTTTCATACCGTGTTTAGCCTTTCATTTTAAGAAACACTGCTGTAGTCATGGGGGCTTTTTCCTCCAGATTTAGTTAGCATTTGCTCTGTCTAAAGCAAAGAGAAGCCTGCAGCTCAGAGCTCAGGCTATGGCCCTGTTGAGTAGCAGACACCCAGACACCCAGCCAGAGCAGCCTCTTTGCTCTCAACATTCATAATTATTCCATGGGCAAATTTGTGAATAGTTGAAACTGTGTTAAACCCTTGGGATTACTTGGACCAGGCTATGCTGTCATTGCATGAAGAAGTTTAGTTCTGGCAAAAGAGGTATTATACACTTAATGCAGGGGGTTTTGTGGCATTTTAAAGGTGCTTGTGGAGGAGAAGAGTCGGTGTGTTGTGTCTTCAGCCCTGTCTGAGCCATGTCACCTCCAAGTCTTCCCGTTGTTTTTCCCAAAGGTCTCTCTAATCACCCTTCTTGACCCATTACCCTGTGGTAGCCATGAATGTTTGCCATAATATGTTATTTTGTAATACAGAATTGCTGAGTGTAGGCAGCTGGAGAAAGCCTCCTTGGACTCTTGTAAGAAAGAGTGCTGAGAGAAGGGGAGCACCAACAGAGAAAAACAGCCCGGAGGATTTGAAATAAGGATCAGTTCTGAAAGCAAAATGGAGGAGTAGGGCATCTCATGTCAATCTTTCTACCTCTTTAACATCACATTTCTCTGGCAGTGAGAAGTGGAAGGTGGTGTGCTTGGATTAGGCACAGTACCCACAAAGCCTCTTTCATTTAGCTGAGATGAAAAGTCCCTACACAAGCTCTAGTGATGCCACACGCATGGTTTCCACTCGTTATTTTTAATGGTTAACTGGGCTATCACTGTCTGAGCCATAGGCATCAGTGCTTTTTTGTGCCCCTTTCGATTAAACAAGCACTGTCTAGAATTGATAGACTATTAAGAAGCCGGCAGCTAAAGGTATGTCCACCTAGTTTTAGTTTATATAATTAGGCTGCACAATGGGCTTGCTTGGAAAAGGGGATTGCAGCACAGGTACAGGACCAAATGTATAAGGCACATCAATTTTAGGTGATAGATATCTGTAAAAGCACAACTTGCTGTATTTGATTCTGTGCTGAAATTATGTTCTCTCCTGTGTTGAAAGCTGAATGTGGGATTGAAAGGAGATTTCCATGAACTGGAGATCAGTCCCCTTGCTAGTCGCCTTGCCAAGGCTTCGCATGAGGTTTTGACTTTAACTGGAGCACCCAAGTTTGGCTACTGCAGGCGATGTGGTTCAGTGATCAAAGTAATGGTTGTATTTGTGAACAGCTAATGGGCCTTTGCTGGAATCACCGCTGACCACACGATAGGCAGCGGCTGCTAATATTGTTTGTATTGCGGTAGCATCTGGAAGTCCGATCCCATTGTGCTAAGGACTATACAATTAAAGAAGAGGAGGAAAAAAAGAGAGATCAGCTCTGTCCTCTATGAATTTGCACTCTTAAATACAGTACAACTGGTTACAAGATGTACAACAGAATGCAAGAGGGAATTGAGGAAACACAGAGCCAGCGAGATGATAGTAGTGTCTGCAGCCTCACTAGAGCCGGGTGGTAGTGAGCATGGATCAGAAGGGAGTGCAAGGATGAGGTTTGAAAGAGGGTACTAAGATAGCTCTGTGGCTCTTCACCTCCTTCCAGGCTTCAGGGGCGATGGGAAAGAAAGCACAAAGCTGCTTATTACAGCTTGTAATAAGAGGCAAGCAGTGTTGGTCTGCCTCATCATTGAAAAAGCTGAGTGGGGTAGAAGATCAGCCCCACCAGGTTAGACCAAGGGTCCATCCAGGACCCATCGCCTTCAGCATGGCTGAAAGTGGTTGCCCAGTTCTCCTGGAGTGCAGGACCAAAATATTTATATTCCCAAGCTATAGGGGTTTCCAAAGCTGGAGGTTTGTATCTGGATCATTTTATTTAATAGCTGTTGGTAGAGCTCTGTGAGTCTACTTACCCTTAGGTAGGTGGGAATAACCCCCCCAGGAGCTGCTAGATCAATTCTTCTATTTCCTATAGGTCTGTAGTGTCATAGTCATATAGGACTGACAGGGACTTCGTGACATCATATGATCTGTGCCCTTCTGTGCAGAAATAGGATTGAACATCTGCAGGTCATTCCTGTTAAGTGTAGCCAACTAGTTATGTGTATTGCTGCCACTGAAAACAAAATTAAAACCATGTCCCAAAGAAGGAAAAATCCCAGTCAAAAAACTTCATTAAGGTTGAAATAGATCGTTTTGGTGCAGTTGAAAGGTTTTGAAAAAATAAACTTAAAAACAAAGGAAGTAAAATCTAACTTTATAGAAGAATATACGAAAAATTGCTTGAGAAGTGATGGGGGCTTTATGAACACGTTCAAAATATCCCTGGGCTTCTGACTGAGACTGCTGGCCATAAAGTGGGAGTCATCACTGCAGCATGGTGAATAGACCTAGAGTTGCATAGGGTTTGTCAGCATTGACAGAGGGGTGTTATAGAGTAGAAACATAGAGCATAAACATTTAGATAGCCTCTAAGGCGCAGATGGCAAAGGCTGGGATGTGGACTAGGGACTGAGGACTGAAAGTTAGACCTTCTGCAAAGGTGACTGGTTTACCAAATAGGAAGGGAAGTAAGTGCCTCAAAAACACCAGGAGAGCTGCTGACCCAAAAATCTCTGCAACATAAGCCTGAGATGAAATGGCTCATTGGAAGAGGTGTCTCGCAGAAGCTCCTCAGAGGAAGTCCCCGGGAACTGTGATGTGGATGCTGGCATGGCCGGAGGAGCCACAGAGGAATCCTGGCAATGGGAAAAAGGCACCTCTCTCCCCCCTTTCTTCCCTCTTCCTCTCTCAAATATCTCCCTCTAAAGGGATTTTTTGTTTGTTTTTGTTTTCATTTTGATTCCTGCTAAAAGCCAACTTATATTCGGTTCTTTTATGGGTGAAAAGGAGCGCAAGGGAGGATCTAAGTACCACAAGAGCCTAATTAGGAGCCATCGTATTAGATTCCAAAATTAGATAGGAAGCTAGGTTTAAGGGTAGTCCAAACCCAACCAGTTCCTAGTTTGGCCTGGCCCACGTAGGTGGGCCAGACTGGTTTGGAGCTGTTTTGAGGACAGGCTGCCTGCCCATGGAGGAAACGGTTCCAGCCGCAGTGGAGCTGGAGCACGGCGCCTGGTCCTCAGCCGGGCCAGCGTCTGCTCTCACCGGTCTGCTCTGCAGATGCGCTGGAGGGACGTTTGGTTTAAAGCAATTCTAGCTGTTGCTTTCTCAAGCAGATGAAGACAACTGAAGGTGACAATTCAGGCTGACTTCGTACACCTCTTTTTTATTTCAGATACTGGGATTGCATATGGAAGTTTATTTTAAGCCAAGTTCTCTTTACCCTGTCTGACTTCCACCTTTTCTGTGTCTTCACTTGCTGAAGAGATTATAAAAAATGTCTGATGGCTTCGCCTTTGTAACTTTACAACATCCTCCAACAAAGAATTTCATGGTATTTTCCAAATTGTGCTACTGACCTTTGTCACTTGGCTACTATGAAGTATTAAAATATCCATGTTATAGCAAGGAAAATTTAGCCAGGAAAATGGAATGATATGCCCAAAGTCACAAAAGAAGACAGTAGCAAGAGCCAGAAAGCAATGCATTGCATTTCCCCTTTTAACAGCTTTAATGGATGGGGCTTTCTAAACTTCTAAATAACATATATTTGTTTTGCCAATATGCAATTATCCTGTGCAACATCTCCATGATACATTTATTTTTTACCAGCCCAGTTAGAAGTTGTCCAAGCTGTCTTTTGAAATAAAGCAAATTCAGAGACTAGTCAGGTTATCCTGACTTAACTACAGGCTTAGTTAGACTTTGGTAGGAGTGTGTGTTTCTACAGCCTATGGCAAGCACAAGGCGATGAGACTGAACTTAATCCTCTGTTACAGAATTGCAGTATCTCACATTTACCATAAGCTGTGGCCATTCAAGTGACTGTTACTGTGATTTATCTGAGATGTGGTAACTTAAAATTCAAGTTTAAACCATCAATAGTGATTTAAGCTGGAGTGATATAGCCTAAGTTGCCATACAGCAAACAGCCTAAAGCATGTTTATGATGTGAGCTCTTACAGACCAAAGTCTGTTTCTCTTTCTCATCACCAGTTTCCTGGGAGGATAAAAACCATATTCAGACTTTATACTATGGAGAAGAAGCATTTATTTAGAGGTGTTCAAAGCTGGGCTGGTTTAAGCAAGCTTCAGCTCAGCTGATGAATGGAAATGCTGTGTGGACAAACTTAATAATGGGTTGAAACTTAGCTTACAGTAGTTTGCCTTAACTTAGTAAGAAATGCAGATAAGGTCAGAAATAAATGAAAAAAATATACGGAGGGTTTTACACAGCTTTTATTAAATTAGATTGAAAATCATATATTGTTAAAGTGGTACAATGCTGAATATACAAAGGGATACATTGCCTCTAGCCCTGCTGTAGAACTGTGTTTAGCTATCTGTATCCTGCTGA
>NW_009604160.1:74591-79804 GCF_000690535.1 Cariama cristata
CATTTGAGGGCAGTTTGGTATCTAATCGGGCACTGAATGCCTAAATGCATGGACTGAAACCTCTGTAAGTCTTTGCGCTCGTCAGTAGTTTTGACTCTTAGATATAAGAGCAGCAGCTCTAGGGAAATCAGCCCAGCGGTTGCGTGCAAAGATTTCCTAAATGCATGGACTGAAACCTCTGCAAGTCTTTGCGCCGGTCAGTAGTTTTGACTCTTATATCTAAGAGCAGCAGCTCTAGGGAAGACAGCCCAGCGGTTGCGTGCAAAGATTTCCTCCGTCTCCCCAAATCTCATGGTGACTTGGGGTGGTCAAGTCCTGCTCTGCGGCTTGTCGCGAGGCACAGCTTTGCTGCTGCGATGCTGAGGGTCGTGACGTCCCCGAGCCGCTCTCGCTCTGCCCCGTGAGACAGGCGCAGCGGTTAGGCTCGGTGTTTGCTCACGCGTCTCCCCGCAGGGCTCCTTAGCACCCTGAGCCTCCCAAAATTCCTTTGACCGGTGGGTCTTGAGTCATGCTGACGTGTTTGACAATTTTATCATGGCCTGACATTACCGCTGTTCGTATTACTTGGGGGAAATATGTTCTCACTGTGAGGGAAAAAACTTTGGCCGTCACTGGGGGAGTTATTTTCCACTGTTTTCACTCCAACAGCGTTATTGCGCCTGCTGCTAAAATCCTTAACCTAAGATGGAAATGCCTCCCTGGTATCTCCCCTCTCATTTCTCCAGTCCCCAGAAGCTCTCCGTGGGCTAAGCACCCTCATCCCCTTCGGAGCGGTTGCTCTTGCGGGCTCCTGCGCAGCTCCCGCTCCGAACACAAGCAACCACTTTCAGCTGCCAGCCCGCAGGATGAGGTGTGGCTGTTTACCCTCCCGGGACACAGGACTTCATGCCGGGGAGGAGGGAAAAAACAAAAAACACAACATCATGGACATGGACAGGGACTGAGGTTGAAAATGTTCATTGAAGGGAGAAGTTATTTTGGAGAGGAAAAGTGTGTTTTTAGTTGTTTAGATTGGGGGGGATATTTTCTGGATGTCTGGGGGCTGGGGAGGTGCCTTTTCTTTCTCTGTGTATGATATTATTCAGGGAAAAAAAAATTGGTGTATCTACATTTGTGAATTTAAGTTTTTTTGGCCAGACGCATAACAATTTGTAGGGTTTGATTTTTCTCTGGAAAGAAAAAAAAAACATTTTGAGAACAAGGCCCGGATAACTAAAATATGTTTGTTTTTGTTTAAATTGCTCAGTAGAGAAATCGTCTCTTGTCTATTGTTGAGAGAAAGGTTTAAATCAAAGGCAAATTCTACATATTCTAAAATATACAGGCAACTCTTTGAAAGCAAAGCCAAGCAAAACTTTAAAAGAGACCTTCTCCTTGATGCAGAAGTTTTCAGTTAGTTTACTGTGCTGAGGCTTGAGTGGAAAGAAACAGCCTGAGAAACAAATCGCAAATCCCCATTTTGGAGACGGAAGTTGGGGAGAGCATCGTATTAATAGCACACGAGACCTTTCCACAGAGCTTCTCGTCCAGGGCTTTTCCAGCGGCAGCGAGGAAAAGCCTTTGCAATTTGTGGGGATTTTTGTGTTCAGATTTGGCTGTGGAAGGTTTAAGTGAGCTGCAGAGTGAGGGAGTGGAGGGCCTGATCCTCTCATGTTGGGTGGTCCCTCCTACTGCAAATAACCCTATTGAAAACAGAGGGACTATTTGTGGAGTCATTTGTTTGTCAGGAAAAGTAGGGTTTGTAGGATACGGCCCCAATTAGCAGCCAAATTCCTGGTTATTTTCTCGTGATAAAAACGCAGCTAGCTGTCACAGAGATGCACGTAGCATCTCTTCGGTTCCCGTTTGAACTCTTGCCACTTGCTCCGTGCTTCTTCCCCCTTCCTTGGCCATGCAAAAATTATTCCAGTACCATGCTAGCTCAGAGGAGCTGGCTGCTTCCCTCCTGCCCAGGACTGACATGGCCTCCTGCCCTTTGCCGTGCCATTTGGGATCAGCAGGGCTTGGGCTGTGTGTTCCCCAGCTCCTGCTCACTGGTACCCATCGATGAGGGTACCTCAGGGTTGCTCTTGACCTTCAGCTCCTGGCTGCTGGAGCACATTAGGCAGATGATATTCAAGCCCTGCCTGACATTGCTGCATAACACCCAACACATCATCCCTGCCATAAATCCTGCTTTTAATATGACCCAGGTACAGTGAACCCCATCCAGGGCATGTCCCCTCCTGAATCCAGCCTTTCTTGGGAGATGTACTTAATTTCTCACCGAGCTGCAAGTTTTGGAAACGCTCTTAATTGCCCGCACACGTTATCACAGGGTGGGCGCCCTGCCCAACCCACGCGCACTGGTGCAGGCAAGGCGACGGCTCTGCCGGCCCTGCACGAGCTCGGCACGCCGGTGGATGCCGGGAGGGCTGTCTGGGGTCCGCGGGAGCGCCGATAGCAGTGCCGTTATTTGGGGGAGGGAGGAGTGCTCTCATTAGTTGTATTTTTTTGTGGCTCCCTGTTTTGGTAGCCATAAGTCATTAGTGGTTTTTAATTTTTTTTTTCTTTTTTTCCCCCTCAAAACTGAAATGCAGGCTGAAAGGGTAGATTTGTCCTTCTTTTTCTTTTTCTTTCTTTTTTTTTCCCTTCTTTTTTTTTTTTTTTTTTGGCTAATCTGAGGCACACTGCCACATCTGAAGCCACTTGGCTTATTATGGATTTCATGGAAACTGATTCCCTGAAAGTGTTTCCATATGTGTGTTCCCAATATATCCCATCCTTTTCTAAATGGGAGTACAAACTCGCACACGAGCTGGAAATGGCTTCAGGATGTGACAGAGAAGTCATATGACTGAAGTGGCACTGTGTGTGGCCCTCTCTGAAAGACACGGTGTCCTGTGTGCTGGCTCCCATCCTACAGTAGATCCAGTTTCAAAGAATATCTTCCTTCCCGACTTCTTAAAAACTCTTAATCAAGAACCAGCAAGGAATCTTCTGTCCTTAGGAGGGATGCGTATTGGTTGAATGAGATTCGAAAGGAAAATTTGGATGGGGAGGAAAAAAAGAGGGGTTTCAAGGGTGAAATTACAGAGCAATGCCAAGGGCTTCCCCCCCCTCTCCCCGCCCCTGCAAAACATAGTTTCTTTGTGTCTGCTTGAGGATCAGATGGTATTTCTGAGTTGCTAGTATGCGGTGGAAAAGTACAATTCATGACAGCATTGGAAACAAATATTTATACTGGATAGTTAAGGCACATTTTTCTGAAAAAAAAAAAAAAAAGTAATAGACTGCTAGTCCCAATGTATATTATCTTCCCATTCACTGGATTTATACAGGATTCTTGTACTGATGCTCGCTGTCGCTGTGCATGCGTTGCAGCTCTCAGCCCTGCCGTTTCACCCCCTTGCTGTGTACAATGCTATCCAAGAAAACCCTCAGATGTTCCTTCTGATGCATTTTGGCTGGGGCTGGCAAAAAACAGCAGCGGCTGAAATTCAGGCAGGAAAAATTGGGGAGAAATGAACCGAGAGCGATACGCACCTGTGTGTGTGTTTGTGCCATGCAGTGTTGCAGAGCTGCTAGACTTATTTCCAGGAAACGTTATTTATTTTTTGCTTCCAACGTAGCGCCTGGATGGCCTGAGGCTTTAAACAAGCAGGGAGCTTTTGATATACTACCAGTACCTTTCCACCTGAATCACCCGTGACGACTCCAGACTGAATACAGTGAAATGAGATAGCAAAGACTGAGAAGTTCAGAGGCTCCCCATCACATCAGGTCAATGGGCATCCACAGGTGGCAGGTCACTAGCACTAGCCGAGGACATATTTCTCTCATATAACCATTTATCCCCCTCCTGTGGTTCTTGTTAGAAAGGTTTGAGTCCTGTGTAAGTGAAGCTTCACAAGAAGCAATGTCTATAAATGAAACACTGGTGACCAATGCTTTCATAGCTCCATTTCTACTCCTAAGAGTCCATCTCAGAGGGGTTTGTTGCTTTTTTCCACACGCACGAGGAATTTCTACCCATTGTTGTTCCTAAATTTAAGATGAGCTACCTCTTGAGGTGCAGCCAGCAGTCACCTGTGTTTAAATTCCTAGTGTCACTCAGCAAGACTTAGGTGCCTAAAGAAAATGGCCTTCTTCCAGCACAATTTGTCCGGCAGAAAAGTAGTCCTATTGAGGGAGCAGGTTAGGTAATGCTGGTGCCCAGACTGGAGAAGTGCAAAGAGACCCTCTTCTATGAGCACCTCTGCTGTGAGGACAGGTTGAGAGAGCTGGGGTTGCTCAGCCTGGAGAAGAGAAGGCTCTGAGGAGACCTTAGAGCAGCCTTCCTGTACCTAAAGGGGCCTGCAAGAAAACTGGAAAGGGACTTTTTACAAGGGCATGGAGTGATAGGACAAGGAGTAATGGCTTTAAACTGGCAGAAGGAAGGTTTAGATGAGGTATAAGGAAGAAATTCTTCACTGTGAGGGTGGTGAGGCACTGGCACAGGTTACCCAGAGAAGCTGTGGATGCCCCATCCCTGGAAATGTTCAAGGCCAGGTTGGATGGGGCCTTGAGCAACATGGTCTGATGGAAGGTGTCCCTGCCCATGGCAGGGGGGTTGGAACCAGATGGTCTTTAAGGTCCCTCCCAACTAAATCACTCTATGATTCTATGATTCTGTGATTGTGCCGTTAAGCAATGTAACAGCTCTGCTCGGGAAACACTCTCCTTTATTTGTATGAGTGGTACTTTAGTGGTTGCTGCTAACTATGTTATTTATGGGGTGTTTCTCCCAGCAAAGGGCTTAGGTGCTGCACCATAAATTCAGTGAGAACATCTATCTGCAAATTAATCCATGGTATTTTAGGTGCCAAAGTCCTGTTACCTAAATACCAGAAGGCACAAGCATGAAGTTTACCGTGTGAACGGGGGTACTGAGGGACGGCGAGAAGAGATGCACTAGAATTAGGTTCTTGCCTGTTGTGCATGAGGCTCTGAAGGGGTTAAAATGTTCCTTCCTCCCTCTGACTTTTGTGAGACTGCTGTGCTTAATAATGTTGCAGTTTAAATGGTCCCAACTAGGCCTTGAAGTTAACACCTTGTTGAGGTGAAGGAAAGAGGAGGGGGGGCCAGTTCACACGTTTTCTGCTGCTATTGTTTGCCAGGAGACCTGCTTGGGCCAACCTGGGGGAAAAAAAATGGAAAAAAAAAAAAAGTAAAATGCTTTTTTCCTTTTTTTT
>NW_009604160.1:79822-86944 GCF_000690535.1 Cariama cristata
CCCCCCGAATTAAAAGGAGGGAAAGGGCATTTGAAAACATACCATTTCCTATGATAAATGGTTGCAAGTATCCAGATGACGCACATTCATCCCAAAAGTGAACCAGGGAGGGAGAAGCCCTGTGCGTTATTCCTGTGGCTCTGCGTGACCCTCGCCCTTGCTGCACGTAGACACATGCTCGGGGTAGATGTGTGGGAGGAATGTCCCTGAGCTCCAGCACGAAGCTGAGCACCAACATAGGTTTGTGGGATCAGGACCTAACAGCTACAGCAAGGAATAGATACAGGAGGTGATTTGGGATCCCTGGGAATTGCAGTCCCAGGCTCCATCCTGCAGTGACATCCAGAGGGAAGGTGGTAGAGCACCTTTGCAGAGTCAAAGGCTTGCATGGAAGGAGGCAGGAGAAGGATCATGCTGTGTCTGATTCACTAAACGCTTGTTAGCGGAGGCAGGTGAGAAGAATTTAACAAAATGAAGAGCAAAATAACACTCTCCCCCTGATACAGAAGGATGCATGGGGGAAACAGAGATCCAGCTAGCAAATAATCACCCCCCCCCCATCCAAACATGTTGCAAAAAATCCTTAAGATTGCAAAACTAAGCGCTCAGAAATTGGGAAATCTCAGTACTTGTGTTGCCTGTGCAACTTTAAATCAGCCTCATTCTGCTTATGCGTTATATTATAGATTTTAATTACAGGATCACATGATACTTTTCCCACGGGATTCCTGTCTCGTTCAGTGCACAGGATGGACAGTGCTAACTTAATGAGCATCTCTTCAATATTTTGTTTTCTTCATGTTCTTTGCATTTCCTCAGGCCTTGCTTATTGCAGAGCATTACATTCTGCTCTGAAGAAAGAATTCTTAATTTCTTGATGGGCTTTGCTCTAATATTTCTGCCATAGCATTTGTATACAGTTCGTTGCAGTGCAATATTCCCAAGAAAGAAAGAATCGACTTAAAAAAGAGTACGGAGACTGACTGTAAGGTCAGTGTACCTTCTTTGTGTCACCTACAGCATGATTTTTTTGCTGTCTTTAGCCTCATGTTCAGACCTGTGATCCTGTTGGCTTCAGCTGCAGCTGTGAATATTTAGCGCACGTGCAAATCAGAAGCCAGCGTCTTTGCTGGGCACGGAAAATGAGAGAAGTGAAAATGTGATTTGGAGAGATTTCAGCTGAGTCACATATGAGCCATGTAGCAGAAACATATATAAAATGCAGTTTACTCAGGAAATGATCAGGTCTCCCTTGCTTTGGTCACTTCACCCCTTCTGATTTCTTGCAGCGGTGGATTTGGGGATATATAGACAATGGTCTTTGTTCCTTCAACTCCCATACATCTCCAGAGGAGGTCAGCTTGTGTACAGGAGGGTTCATGTAAAAAGAATAGCATCTTCAGCCGTAACTGAATGCTGTATCATAGTGCATATGAAGAAGTAACTCGAATGCTGTATTTCCTAACTTTCTCACTCTTCACATTGTAACCTTAATAATATCCTTTTGTTTGTCTCTAGTTGTGTTTATAGTTTCTCGGATTTCTAAAAAAAGCAAACCCCGAATAACCCTGCCTTCCCAAATTTTTCTTTGCAATATCATACAAACTTCCACATGGACTCCTTTTTACTCAGGCCTCTGCCATCCTAGTGAATGGAGCCATCGATGGAGCAATTCTTGATCAGGACTGGCGTGGGGATAGGTGGGGAAGTCCTGTGTTTCAGCATTATTTGCAGAAAAAATGCTGGGAGTTGTGACTCCTGGATTTCATTCCAGTCTCTGGGCAAGTGTCTTTGTAGGGGCACAGACTCTTCTGCCCATTTTTAGTCAGAATGCTTATGATTTGTTCATATTTGGCTGGATTTTCATGGCAACATCTCTCACACAAAAGCCACTCCTATCCCAAAGTTCAAGTCCTTACTTCAAAGCGTGGAACTGGTACAGCTTTTCAAAGAAAGGCTCCTCAGAGTTTAAGATTAGTGAAACAATATATTTTTCCCAGCAGAAGAGTTTCAACTGAAATTTTAAAAACAAATAAATGCATAAATCACAATTTAGCCTGAGACAGACGCCCAGCATGGACAATTTCAGCCAGAACGTTTAAAGTTTGGCAAAGCTGTAAGAGACTAAAAATCGTCTCATCGTGTGAAGTGTGTGGCATACTTCATACGAGGCGATATTATCAGCTGTAAGTAATCCAAGCTGCCCATATAATTCATAGACATAGATGTTAGGGAAGGGAAAAACATTTTTAATACATCAATTAGTGCTATGTCCCAGCCTGAATAGAACTATTGAACAACCCCCCACAAAATCTAGTATCTACTTCAGCGAGTGTCTTAACACTGAAGTTCCCCAAAGCACAAGTGAATCATTTAGCTACTGGTAAATATATTTAACTATATGTAGCTGAATTTCCTTCGGACAGACTGTTCAGTGACTCTCGAATACAGCACCAGTCTGTTTTCTTGCATCCAACGATTATGCATTGACTTGATGTGCTAGAAAATTCCCTATCAGACATATGCAATAAGCCAAGGGAACCTTTTTCTTTGGTAGTGACCTTACAGCATAAAATGACAAAGGAAATTGCAATATTTGTAAGTTATAAAATTATCCTATAATCCTTTAAAGTAGATGTCAGCTTGCTATACCCACAAGGAGTTAATCTATCCATGATACATTATGATCTTTAATAATTGGAAGCGATTGACCAAAGTGCTGTAAACCTGGGAGAAATTTGTTGCCTTATTTTCTGTAAACCACGAGCACAGCTTATTAATTGAGAAATGAACATTAACTGGCATTAGCTAGCATCTGTAAACTGAAAAAGAGAAATGACCATGGTAGGCATTCAGCTGTAAAAGGTAGAGCTGCAAAGCTGCAACAGGTAAAATTGGTTTTTAAGCGCGAATGCAAAACCATTTTAGTCGGCTGCTGGCAAATGACCAAGTCTAGGGCTTTTAATGAGGCTTCTGCATCAAAATAAGTGAAACCACATGGAATTTTAATTGTTCTTGTTCTAAATATGAAACACACTGAAACAGTATTCTTGAATCTAGCATGTTAGCATATATATTGGCATATTAACATGACCACTTTTCTGTTCTAAACCTATAGCTCTCAGAAAACTTGTGTGCCAGGTTACGTTAGAGAGGAATCAGCTTGGAAGATTTAAAAACAATTTAACCTGGACTCTTTCAGATGTAAAGTTCGGGGGTTTTTTAAATATACATTTTTATTCCAAGCACGGTGAGCTGATCAGACTGTATAGGAAAAGAGGATCACTTGCTGTGCTTGTTGCCATGTTTCTCTTTCTGGTGACACAAAATAAAGTCTCTTCTCTTTACAGAAGTGTGGTTTCGCAATCTTGCGGCCACGATGTAGGGCAGAGGATCTGTGCTTCACCCATTTAATTCAAGCTATCATGAGAGTGGGAATTCACAGATGCAAATTGTTTTCTTGCTCTGACGGAGGAAAAATTAGCATAAATCTTTAATCCTGCTGGGGAGAGGAATAAATAAAATATTTACTTGCACTGTCATGTTAGTATATTGCTGATCAACATCGCTATTTGTGTGCAACTAGATATACAAAGATGAGTGCCATATCCAGAAAAGCTATTTATCTTCCCAGTTCAGCAAAGAGCTAAACCTATATAAATGAATATGCATCTGATGTTTCCAAGTTAGAACCAAAATCAACCTTAACACAAGGAGGTAGCACAGAGAGAGGAGGAGAAGGAGGGTGAAAATGCATCAGTGAGATTGCGTAGCAGTGAGGACAGCAAGAACCTGAGTTTTAGAGATGACTTTAGAAAGTTTCTGGAATCACTTAGAAAGGAGACTTTAGAACAGGCATCACAGAAAAAAATTTCTGATCTCCAAAAATATTTTTACACAATGGTGATACAGAAGGCTGGGAACAAATGGCAGCCTAGTGCAGGGAGTTATGGAGACAGCAAAAGGCATTTGGGCAAAAGTGATGTTGGAGAAGTGAGTATGCAGGAGCTGTGTAGATACAGCCATGAGTGAGATAAGAAAGGATTATGGTTATTTGGCCTTTGGGTAAATAGGGTTGTGCTTTACAAGCAACAGTAATAACAAACAAGTGTGGATTTACTAGAGTGTGTAAGGAGGTCTGTAGCCCCACATTAGAAATGCCTATGTGTGGAGTGCATATTCCCAGTCATTTGACACATACATGATCTCTTGGCAGCACTTGTACAGATAATATTTGGATCTGGCCCTGAAAGGGAGATTACCTTTTAATGGGTAAAACTGTGTGGATAGTTTGTTATTAAGAAAAAAAAAAAAATATTGGTTGCAAAGAAACCAAAAATGCTGATGTTGTTCTACACTCTTACGAGTTCTACCTTTGATTATGAAAGTCTTATTTGGCTTCTATCAGGGTAAACTAAGAGCAACTCTCTTCATGTTGGGAGAGTTGCAATAACAATTAAAAAAAAAAAAAAAAAGTAACATAAGCAGTAGCAGATTGAAACTCAGTATTTTGAGCAGCTGGGGAAATTATGTTCTAACCTTATATTTCCAGATATGTATCAGACCTGTTCACAATATAAAGGATAGTGTTCCAAAATTACAGCTTTGAATCTGGGTGGTATTGCCTCCGGCTATTGTTTGCAGTTGGGAACGAAAGAAGTTGCATCAAGTAGTAGAGTGTTTGCTGTAAAGGTACAAGTTATATTACATTCCATGGGGCTGTGGTTGGAGGGGTTGATGATGGAGACAGACCCATTCACCCGTAGGTCACTGATTCAGTTCCAGATAAAGATAATAGTAATCACATTGTCATCAGAGTTAAAAATGGGCTTTTACTGCCCGTTTAAAGCTCTGTACTCAGTATCTTTTGAGATGGTGGATTATAATCCCCAGGTTTCGGGCTGTGTGATTTGGACACTTGGCTGGCTATGGCCCAGGTCCTCCAGCCTGAATCCAGGCTGTACCTGAACTTTGCCCCCCTGCTGCTTTTAGATCTCATTGAAGGTGTGGGTTAAATGAGCTGGTAGAACAGGAGAGAATAGTGATCTAAATCACAAAATGTGCTACACAAGGTGGCAGGATCTGTTGAGTCTGTGGCTTATGGTGGCAACCACCACTGTGGGTGCTATAGGGGGCCAAGGGCAGAAGGGCTGCAGGGATCTTCCTTCTACACCGTAGTGTTGGTGGGTCAGATCCAAAGCCTATCTGCAAGGAAAAGCATTGCTTCATCTTATCTTGAGGATACACCGAGTGTTTCAGTGTTTAGCACATCAGTTTGGCATCTAGAAGGTGCCGTATTTCCCTTGTATTTAAATTGGATTCAGTAGGTTGGCAAAGAGGTGAGTGAACCCTTGGATCTAGAGGACTGTAAAGTTGTAGAAGTGTCAGCTGGGAAGCGCAGGGAGAGTCCATTTGATTTCATGATTTTTCTCCTTTATTCACATCAAAAAGCTGTCTACAAATAAGTATATATGTATCTACTGCATACTGGTTCATGCATTTTTCTCCTCCTGCACTGTACTTCTTCATTAGGCTTTTTCTCTTTCCCCCTGTCCCTTTTCCCACACCATTTTTGTTTTCCACTTTTCTGGCTCTCAGTGTGAGCTTTCACCATCTTTTTCTTGCGCTCCTGTCCATCCCACAGTCTCCTAAGCAGATCACCAAGCTACTAACGTTTGCTTTCCAGTTCTGCTCCGAAACTTTGAGTGTTTGATGTGGGATTAGAAATTAGGCAAAATGAGTTTACCCATCCCTGTTTCGCGTTAGACTCCAATTCACAGCATTAGCATCCAGACATTCACAGTAGCCATAAACTGTGTGGTCTTTTTTTTAACCAGACTGCACAGACTACATATAAAAACAACCTTTTTCAATGGCAAAAAGAGTGCTGGGCTTGTAATTTTCCATCAACTGCACTGAAAAGTAAAATTTGCATCTTTGCTATCAGCTCAGTGGCCTTGCTTATCCTTCGGATGCAGCAAATAATATTTTTCAGCCATAAGAAGTAGCTGAGCAGATTCTCACCTAAATAGACCGATTTAAGGGAATAAGTGGGGCTTAGTCACCCCCGGTGTAACTCCCCTGGTGTCTGTGATGCAACTAACTTGGTGTTGCCAACTCTTGTAGTTTTATTACAAGTTGCACGGTAATTTCTGCTTTTCTCGAAACCCCAGCTCCTGACGGCGTGTGCTGAGGTGGGAATCTCAGCTTCCATGTGCAACCAGATCTGAATTTCTCAAGAGGCTATAGCAAAAAAACAGAGACACGTAACCCTCAACACTCAGAAACCAGAAGGCAAATCAACTCCAAATCCACCTTCTTCTTTTTGGTTCTTTTTCAATCTCCCGATTTTTGAGATTTTTTTTTTTTTTTCCTCCCAGCCTGACTTGTGACCTTTGAACACTTCAGGTTGGCAATGCTGCTCCCTCCATTGGCATCAGTGGAGTTAGACCAGGGATGAGTTTGGCCCAGCGCTTGCAGAAGACAGGTGTATGACTCTGTTCCTTGCAATGTATTATTTGATATGATCTGCTGTTCTCTTGGGGGCCAAAAGAAGTGGGTTTTCTTAGAAAAATAAAATTCTATCATCACTTGATACAAAAAATGGTATTTACAGAATTGTTTTCCCCCGTCTTTTGTTATAATTTTTTAGGTGCTTCAGAGCTGGGCCCATTTTCAGATCCCAGGCAGTTCACAAGCATTTCATCCCTCACTGAGAGCCGCTTCTCCAACCCACGAATGCACTATCCAGCCACCTTTACCTATACACCGCCAGTCACCTCAGGCATGTCACTGGGTATGTCCGCAACCACTCACTACCACACCTACCTACCACCACCCTACCCCGGCTCTTCCCAAAACCAAAGTGGACCTTTCCAGACCAGCAGCACTCCATATCTCTACTATGGCACTTCGTCAGGATCATACCAGTTCCCCATGGTGCCGGGAGGGGACCGCTCCCCTTCCAGGATGCTTCCTCCGTGCACCACCACGTCCAACGGCAGCACGCTGTTAAACCCTAACTTGCCCAACCAGAGTGACGGTGTGGAGGCGGATGGCAGCCACAGCAGCTCCCCAACCGTCTTGAATTCTAGTGGCAGAATGGATGAGTCTGTTTGGAGG
>NW_009604160.1:86957-110880 GCF_000690535.1 Cariama cristata
GGTAGCCGGCCCGAACCCGGCGAGCCAAAAAAACAAAAACAAACAAAAAAAACCCCCAAACAAACGGTCGACTAACTACGAAGTGCCTGGTTTTTGTGTTTTTTGTTTTTGTTTTTGTTTTTGTTTTTTTTTAAAAAAATAATAAAAAATTACCAATATGTGCAACTGTGTAGATGGGATGATAATGGCCATAAATAACACAAGAGTTACCAACACACCACCACCCATGTTTCAGATTATGCGGATCAAAGCACATATTTTATTTTTTTTTCTTGGAAACATTTTACCTTATTTTATATTTAAAATGTACTTTTTACACACACACAAAAATCACCCCCTCCTTTTTTTTTTCCTTTGTTTGTTTTTTTTTTTGTCTAGAGTGTTGTAATAATTAGTGAGTACTTTTGCCAATGAGGAGAGAACGGACTCCCCGGCTATCAGGAGAAACATGGTGATGCAAGGCAAAGGCTGCATTCCCTTTTATTTAAAAAAACAAAACAAAACAAAACAAAAAATTAACCATGAACTCCAGATACAGTTGCAATCATACAATGTATGGGACCCTCTTCACACCCGTAGTGCAATTCAACTGGCTTGTATTGGTGCACATAAAAAGGAAAGCAAAGATCGAGTTGCTTCCGTTTTGCCATGATACATTCAGATGAAAACAGCTGTCCCAAAAAACTCTGTCCAAGCCTTGCTGCAGCTAACAGTTGGAACTTCTCTGTGTTCATTGCTTTTTTGGTTTGTTTTTGGGTACTTAAAGAGAATGAGTCTTCACGTTAGGCTAGACAACCTTGGGGTTTCCTTTTTACTTTTGTATCCGTTCATTTCACCTTTGATTAGCCAAAAACCAAAAATAACAACCAAAACCTTTAAAAACAAAAAAACAAAATGTTGTTACTTATGCAAATTATGAAAATGGCAATATATTTTACTAGAGCCAAAATGGTATACATAGTATTTGTGTTTGGCTATGTTCTTTTTTATTTTTTTTTTTTAAATTATAAATGTGTAAAATTTGAGGTTGTTTGCTAACATGAATCATCATATAACTTTAAAAGAATATTTATAATTATTTAATGACATTTGGACCCTTTAAACGTTTCTTAATGTAATGATATATTGACTTCGGTCTCTAAAACTGTTTTTTTTTTTTACTTATTACATATCTGCAATGGTGTAAACCTCAAACCTTTACCCGACTTTGAAAAGCAGTTCCAGTGTGAACCAGTTTACAATGTGACTTAAAAACAACAAACTCAACCCAAATGCATCCACATCAAATGATTTTGGATGTAGGATCTTTTTATATAACTTATGAAGGAAATATTGTGTTTAAAATATTTTTATTAGCTGTCTGGTTGCCTTCAACACAGTCTTGCCTTTTAATCAGTAGCTGTGGAGACACTGGAAAAATGGTAGGAAGGATGAAATATTTTCCACCCTTCCCCTAATTTCTTCTTCTCCCAGGATTTTTCTCAGAACTTCAAAATTTGAAAATATTCATATTTAAGATGTTCTCTTTTGACAGCATGATTTGAATTTCAACAGTTTGTTTTTTTTT
The DNA here is from genome assembly GCF_000690535.1 of Cariama cristata. Classification (NCBI taxonomy): domain Eukaryota; kingdom Metazoa; phylum Chordata; class Aves; order Cariamiformes; family Cariamidae; genus Cariama; species Cariama cristata. The sequence goes on from NW_009604160.1 coordinate 88,525, forward strand.
TTTCCCAGAGAAAAATCAAAACCATTTCAAAGCCCGTATTTTACAAATAATGAATTGTTAAATATCACAGAAAAGGGAGTAAGGGAGAATTGGTGAAAATTTTTTCCCCTCCCCTGGCAATTTCAGCCCACTCGATGGAATAAAAAGGTTCAAAACTTGAGACAGAAACTGCCCGGTAGTGAATCACCGCCCGCTAGCATTAAATGCTAGAGCCGTAAGGATGCTGTGTTGACTTTGAAGCTGATGTGGCTGTTGTCATATTAGAGAGACAAGCACAAAGGCAGCAATACTCACCTCTGCAAACGCTGAAGATAAAAAGTCACCTTAAAAGCCACCCTGGGGCTCCCAGACGTGATACAGGGAGAGCAAATTGCACCCGAAACCTTACCCAACCTGTCTGCCGCCAAACTATCCAGCTGAGGGGCCCAAATTTTGCCCAGCCCAGGGCTGCTACAGCAAACAAGGAGGTGACGCGGCATCAGCTGGATGCGGTGGGAGCTGAACCACCTTCCCCACGCTATCCCCAGGCAGGTGATGTTAAGTCTGGTTTAGCAGGATGTTTGGCACGTGCTGATGGGGTTTGCCGGCGCTCCCTCCTTCCCCTACCTTAGCCATCACCATCCGCAGTCTCCTCAGGGGGCTGTCAGCCACCACACCTTGGCTCTACTTTGGCTACCTCCAAAGTATCGCAATAAATCAATAGTGGGCACAGCCATACAGAGCCAGACAACACCATCACCGCTCGTTAACAGCGAAGCTGTTAAACGAGTTGACCTTAGCATGGTACATCCCTCTGAATTGCGTGGTGACATGCTCTTAAAAAAAATTTAATAAAATCTTTGCCTTCTAAAGGTTGTATACCAAGTATGCTTAAAGTATAAGTAAGACACTTTGTTTTTCTTCTAATACTTAGTTTTCCTTCAAAGATGGAAGCTGTAATTGATTCTATTTATTGTTGGTTTGTGGTAGCTTGAAGCATACCACTGTCCATTTATTTGTAACTGTAAAATACGTTTGTTAGTCTCAGCAGCACTTAAAAAGCCAGTGTCTGGTTACACATTTCAGTTTTGTTTTTTGTTTAGTAAGCAAGAGAAAAAGATGTACTGCCAGTGCAAGCTGTTTCCTATTTAATAAAAGGTACTATATTTGTACATTATTTGTTATTGCTGAGAAGGGCTTTTTAAGGTTTACTGTATGCATATTAAGTAATTTTTAGGGTGCTTTTGTGTTGAAATGTTGTTAAGAGTGGCTGCAGGCAGCAACCCAGATTTTTTTTTTTTTTTTTTAAGACTTTGTTGTAAAATTCAAGCACTTGGTTTTTGTTTCTGGATAAATCCAGCACAGACCAGACTTTTGTTTTGCTCAGTACGGACAGGAATCTGTTTGTGTCCCCACGGTTTTTCAACTGGACCATTAGGGACAGACGTTGAAAACGTTGTCTCTGCCCGGTCCAGGCACACGTGCTCGATCCGTGCCCCCAGCTTCCCTGGCCATGCAGGCAGGCGTCTGGCTCTGCCTGCTTGAGATAGGAAGGAAAGGATTTTCTAAGTACCTACGGACGAAGGAGCCCCAGCCCCTTGACTTTCAGTAGACCCCTGTGCTCCTGAACCCTCCTGGTGCCTTTGGAAAATCTGTCCCGGTATGTCAGGCTGGTCATGGAGGGAGATGTGCAGGCTGAGGCAGAGATGCTCATCAAAGCTTTCGGAAAATGCTTTCGAGTTCACTTGGAAATGCTCTTGAATCAGGATTTCAGATGAAAAAAAAAGCCAACCAGGACTATGTAGTAAATCGTATCAGATTATTTGACATTTTGCGAGGTGCTTAGCATCATCAGAAAGGAGTTTTCTCAAAGGTACGACAGCCCTTCCCCTTGGTGAGTGGCAATCTTTGGCACTGGTCATAGATATAAAGATTAAAAAATAGCCTTTTTTACTTTCCAGCTCTCTTATCCTACCAAAGATTTACTGCCAGTACAACAGGCACGATGTCCCTTTTGCCGAACGGAGGATTAAATCCTCCTCTCCCTCCTCCTAGGGGTAACCAGATCGGGATCAGCAGGTCAGGACGGATGAGTAAAGCAAATTATTTAACCCACAGCATCATTCGTGTGGCATTTATTGTTTCTTTTAAAAGACCAGCTGCTATGTCTTTCTTAGCATTGAACTTTTTTGCCAGCAGTCCCCCAAGAAAAGATTTACCAGTTTCCACAGGTACCATCTTGAGTGGGGAAAATTTTGCACTTTCACACTTAGCAAAGCGAAGCTCAGCCCCACGCCGGGCTGCACGCGGCCAACAAGCCATGAGCAAAAGCAATAATTAAAACCTGGATCAGCCATGAGCTCAAAGAAGCCCCATTCTCTGAACCCCTGAATTTCTTGTTGTTTTTAAATAGAATGCATTTCATTTTAACATTTTCTGAGAACTTTTTTAGATGTTTGTTTACTTCCGTGTTTACAGATAAGTCTTTGCTTTTTTTTTTTAATGCAGTACTTTTAAGTATATCAGCCAAAACCATACTTTTACAGTAACTTTTGTTTTAGGTAATATGAGTGACATTCCAATTTTTTTTTTTGTTGTTGTTAAATATGCTTTACCAGTCTTGAATTTCCGCTGGAACAAAGTATTTGTAGCATTTTGTGTAAATACAAGCTTTAATTTTTTATTTTTTCAAATGCTGTCACCTGAGATTTGCTTTTCATGCACATATTGTACAAACACACTCTGCTTTATGCCACAGACAATGATTGTGGATCAGTTTACTTCAACTTCAAAGGGACTATTTGTATTGTATGTTGCAACTGTAAATTGAATTGTTTGGCATTTTCTCATGATTGTAATATTAATTTGAAGTTTGAATTTCATTTTCAATAAAATGGCTTTTTTTTGTTAATGTTCTTCTATGCTTCTTTTTCTTCCGCTGTCTCCTCTTAGCACCAGGCAGGGTGAAGTAAGTACACGGTAGGACACAATACCATGGTGGCCCCATCAATTTCTGCAGCAGTTAAGTTTTCAGTTAAATATAAAAAGCAAGTTTCCAGGCCTATGGGTGGTAAAGGACACCTTCTAAATCTGATCTCAAATGTTGCTTCTTTTCCTGAGTCTGCAAACTATCAAACCCTGTATTTCTTAGAGGAATGTAAACTGCTCCCTTCATCTTGCTAGATTGTTAACTCTGAAACCTAACAATTGACATGAGTGGGCACATTCTGGTGTTAGGGTGCCATGGGCAGAGCTTGAAGTATAGGAAAAGTTGGGATAGATTTCCAAATTGGGGGACTGGGAGGGATTGGGGTTTATGGCACTTTTCCAGGATGGGGGTTATGCTATCCCCACCTCTTCCTGGTCAGACCTGAGGAATGCAGTTACAGATAATCTTGTGATTTGCATGACCCGAGGCAAGAATAGTTTCCAAGCAGCAAAAGATATATGGATAGGGAGGGGACTGGGGGAGGAGGCTATTTTTCCTCCAGTCTAGCATCAGGGGTAGGAGGAGATGCAGTTGATGAAGGTGAGGTTAAGTCCACCCAAGGCTGGCTGCAGGAGGACAGGAATTGTTTGCAAGCTTGTACCTGGTTTCATAGTAAGTTCTTATCCTTTTTAGCTATTTCTTGATTCTGCAAAAGAGAAATAGTAGCACAGAGAGGCATGAGGTTCTGATCGCTTCAAGAAACCTTTAACTCCGACGTTTAAATGTCACTAATACTGATTTTGTGAGCTCTGTTGGCTTTGCCATGGACCTACACATTTTTTGCGTGGCGGTTGAAGGCTGAGATAAAGTTTGGGGGTTTTCAAGGGTGCTTTCATTCCTGAGTCCTGATTTTAGGGAAGCTTTATCCAAGAGTGAGGACACAACCAATCAATGCTCTGTGGTGTAATTGCTATATAAATCGTTCGCGGGGAGGGACTTATGCTACAAACATTAGTGCCAAGACTTTCTGCTGCCCTCTGGTACACAGGTTAACCTACCTCAGCTACTCGGAGCACAAAGGGATGTTCATTATATTCTTGCTTTCATGGTCACTTAATCCAGATGCTCAGAAAGGGAAATAAACAACTTTTCACCATTTTGTATGGTCAAGCGGTGGAACAGGGGCATAGGGAGGCTGTGCCACTTCTGTTCTTGGAGATTTACAGGGCCCAACTAGGTAAAGCATGGAGCAACCTGGTCTGACCCCAGAGATGAGACTGCTTGTGCAGAAGGTTGGGCTGGAGACCTCTCCTGGTCACCTCCAAGTTATCCCATGGCCCTGTGAGTCAGGCTAGGAGCTATCTGCTACAGGTTGTTGTCAAAGCTAAAAGCTGTTTGTGTGACTGTACGGATAACACATATTCAGCTAAAATCAGTCTGAATAAAGAGGTTTGACTGGATGAAATTCTTATATAGGCAGGTTATTGAGGAGTTACAGTGATCTCTCTATCTTTTGTTGGTTTCTGGCACGTTTCTCTGGGATAGCTATGGCAGACATGGTCAGCACAAGGGTTGGAAGAGCCAAACCATCCCTCTGAACCAGTACAGCAATTCTCATCGTACATCACACTGGGGGTGTTGCTTTTGATTTTTTGATTCTTTTACCCTTTTACAGCTTGAGAAGGTGACTCTTGTTCTTCTGCCTTAGCCAGAAACCAACCACTCTCAAGACAAAATGACCACCACTGGTCAGCGCGGCGGACTCTCCAGTACAGAGACATGTGCAGTGGCGGGGGGGAGATCAAACTCAAAGTACTTTTAGGAGATAAGATTTAAGGATGCTTCCTACAAGCAGTGGTGACTGTTGGCTTCCCCATCTTTTGGTGTCAGTAAATAGCTTCTTGGTTTTGGGTTGTGAGGGTTGAACGTCAGCTCTGGATCGCTGGAGTCAGGCTGTTGCCTATCCCATGCAGTGTGCATCTAGTGCTGCCTCTCCCTGTTGATCTCGGTTTTAACTTTTTAATTTCCTGTGGCTGTGAGCAATACCGGAGGGGCTCAAAGCAGCCACGTGTTGTCACCCACAGGCCTAAATCAGCCTTTTTTCTGCCTAAAACAAGCTCTTGGGGAGAGGCGGGGGAGAGAAGGAGCAGAGTCTGACTTTATGGTTCAGCACCAAGCTCTGTGCTGACACCAAATAAAAAAATTCATCAAGCTGTTTATTGGGGAAAAGGAGGAAATAACCTCAGTTATATATCCAAGGATTGACATGTACCGTCTAGCTACCTTCTGCATGGTCAGGAGGAAATGAATCAGTATTTTGGGGTGAAATCTCTGCAGCACTTGGGGGGGTTACACTAGATCATATATTTGGGTAGGAGAGGGCATGGTGTGGTGTGGGTGACCAGCTTTGCAGCTCAGGCACTTACCACTTGGGTGAATGCTTGCAGAGAACAGCCCAAGAGTGTTATTCGCCAGAAATACTTGTTGGATGGGTTAAAATTATAAGCAAATCTGCTAGAAACACATAATATTTGGATAGGTGATGGGCATGACTGTGGCAGATAAAATACTGAGAGCAGATTGAGCATTTCTACTCAACATCTTGAAGAAAAGTTTCAGCATGAGCTTAAAGCAAAAATTGAAATGTTTAGCATTCAAAAGGGCTGTCTTTGGCCTTCTGTAATCATAATCTTTTCCCTGTAGGTCTGCTGGTGCAATATCAGTCTGGGGTGTATGGAGCTGTTCCCATGGGGTCTCTTTATGATACTTACATGGCCTTGGAGAGGGGGACGTCAGCATCTACCCCTCTGGGAATAAGAACCTGTTGGCCTCAGTAACAGAAAAGGCTGTGAGATACAAAGAGAACAAAGTCTAGACTTCCAAAAGCATCTGGTGATCTGATGTAGTACAAACAAAGTAACTTGTGACCTACAACATAACCTAAAAGTGAAGTTCTCAGGCCTGCCCTACTATTGTCGTGCAGATTTATTGCATATATTACTTATGGTAGATGAAACCTGCATTTCTAATGTTGACTGTGTTACCTAAATAACAAGTGGACTTGAATTTCCCTTGTTGGGAATTCAAGTAGACTTGAATTTCCGTACTGCAGTTCGGGTGAGAGAATAAAATGAAATCCCTATAGTTATATTTGTAAGAACTTGTAAAGATGAGATAAATTAGCTTTTGTTCTGTAGCTGGGAAATTTCAGCATCATCTGTGATTCTCCAGGCAGCTTTGGACTCCTGTTTCTATGCCTCAGTTTCCCTAAATGTAGAACAGGGAGTTTACTATTTGCCTACTTTGTCAGGGTGTCCCATGGACTCGGTTTTTATAGGGAGCTTTGAACTTTTGTTGTTGTTGTTTAGCTCTTTTTACTACAAATCCAATGTTTGGTCTCACACCATTGGATAGTGTCCTTTGAAACAGCACATTTCTAAACCACATGTTTAGAAAAATTGACCCAGTTTCCACACTGCTGATCTGGTAAAAAAACAATGCGGAGTTAAGGCCAAGTTGTGCTGTCTCAACAGATTTACTCGGGATTTGCGGTGGGGCAGGAAGAAAAGCAGAGATCACTGCAATCCGTGGAGGCAGCCCTTGGCCGCTCCCTCCCGGCAGCTCGCTCGGGATGAGCAGCTGGAGCTTGCGGGATGTCCCAACACTTAGAGAAAAGCAAACAACCCATGTTAAAGTTGATACGCCGCAGCTTCTTGCCAGTGATTAATGTTCACCGCGAAGCCAAATTCAGATGGTGATTACGCCAGTAGAGATCAGCTGAAGTCCCTCTATTAATAGCCTTGCGTTTTTGGACGCCAGCATTTTTCAACCCGTAAATGTGGGTGTTATCAATGAAGGGTCACCAAAATGCTGGTTAGAAGGAGTCTCCGTGGGTCTCCTGCTCCAAGGGAGGCTCTATGCAGGACCACCGCCACCAGATCCACTCAGCATGGCTGTGCCCGACAAGTCTTGATATCTTCCATGCGTGGAGATGGAGATGGGGCTTCAGCAGAGCATCCCATCCCCACGCTTCTCCTAACATCCACCCTCAACCTCCCAAAGTGCAATTGGTGACTGTTCCCCCCAGCCTCTGGGTTTGGGTTTGGATTTGGGCACACATGGCACAGTGAGGGTTTAAAACCTTGTGCACATCTATAGGAGTCCAGTGCTCAGTGACCTCTCCTTTCCACCCCTTCATTTGTATTCCTCTAGGCTGTGACTTTAGAGCACTATTAAAAATAAAGTCAGAGCCTAAACACCAAAGCAGCCCCTTGTGTCCCCAGCTTGTTTACTTTTTCATTTCCGCAGTTGGAAAAAGAAGTCCTTAGTAGCTGAAAATGATGCTGTTACATCCAAATGCTGTGAGATAGCTGCTCCCAGGAAAGCACAATTTTTATCCCTGCTCCGGGGTGTGTGAGGCCAGTCAGCAAACATCAGGAAATAGGAAGGAAAGGCCGTGGCAGAAGAGAAAAAAAACACCAAATAATCCAGACAGATCTCAGGAAACCTGGATGCAAAGGATCTTTGTCCTTTTATTGCCAGTAGTGGTGTTCTCCTAACAGAGCAGGATGTTCTCATCTTTTAATAATAGCCAGGCCAGATGCTAAAGTCTCTTCTTCAAATACTGTATAAGTGAGAAGGAGAACAGCTGATTTCTGTTAAGATGAATACACCAGGAGAATAAGCCAAAAAAAGTATGAGGAGTCTCCAGAGGTCTTTCTTTGCAATGCCGTTTGGCAGCTAGATCTCAAAGTCGGGACTGAAAATCCAGTCTGTGCTTCTGTCCCTTTGCTGATCAGTCGCCACGTGTCGAGCGGCTATTCCTGCACCGCTCAGGGATTTGGAGCAGTGCTGGCCGGGATTTCCCCCTGTACTTTAAAGAGCTGCAAAATCCACAGCCTTTGGCTTTCGTGGAGCTGCAGAAAGTACCAGTTGATGAGGAATTTGTTTGACTTGCTCCTTGCCATAGAAAATGGTTACATGCTGAGTTGGGGCCAGTGATTTAGAATGGCATCTTTGTTCCAACTTTTTTTGTACTTTCTCCTCCACCCTGTTTTCTTTCCTTAGTCTGTTTTATTTGTCTGGAAGAGATTAATCCAAACTACTAGATAGAGGCAGGATTGTAATTTTATAAGGCATTGTATTGGGCATTAAGGAAGATGCCTCTTACTCTCCTCACACTACCCCTTTAATCATCTTTTCCTTATGCTCAACACAGAAACTGCATTTCCCTCCAGGCAGGGATCTTTGAAATCACAGTAAAATCACTCATGTTTGTAATGTGCTTCTAGGTATTGGATGGAAAGTGTTAGAGAAAAGTAGAGTACATGGTGACGTGATATTTTGTATTTCTGTAATGGGGCAATGTGCAAGAGAAAAAAGAACTGACTGTGTATCATGTTCACATGTTTTTCTTGTATGCTGAATGACAGTCCTTGAAAACAGTTCCTAGAAACCAGAAAAAAACCCATTGTGAAATGATGAGGAGAACTCATCCAATGTTTAGGATTGCTGGCTAATGACTGCAGATAAAGATGTTTACGGAGAACTTGTACAACCATTTTCCTTGCCAGCAAGGGACTTGTACGTGCCGTTTCGAACTTCCCTGTCTCTGCCTGACCAAGAGGATCCCCCCAGTTGCTATTTTCATAAGTTTCCAATTAGGAACTCATTTTGGTTGCTCCATTTAACAGGGTGCAAGGACACATTTTTTCTCTGTGCACTGCATTTATTTATAGAAGATGCTTTTTTGGGGGTGGTCATGTTAAGATTGGCATTTTGTTTATTGTGGGTATCTGCCCTGGAGCAACTCACCAGCTCCTCCATGACAGAAAATACCAACAGATAGCGTGCTGATGAAGAAGGGCAATGAAGCTGGTGAAAGGTCTGGAGCACAAGTCTGATGGGGAGCGGCTGAGGGAGCTGGGGGTGTTTGGTCTGGAGAAAAGTAGGCTGAGGGGAGACCTGATCGCTCTCTACAACTCCCTGAAAGGAGGGGGTAGCCAGGTGGGGGTTGGTCTCTCCTCCCATGCAACCAGTGACAGGACAAGAGGGCATAGTCTGAAACTGCGCCAGGGGAAGTTCAGGGTAGAAATGAGGAGGCATTTCTTCACTGAAAGGGTCGGTAGGCATTGGAATGGGCTGCCCAGGGAGGTGGTGGAGTCCCCATCCCTGGAGGGGTTTAAGAAAAGACTGGATGTGGCACTTAGTGCCATGGTCTAGTTGACATGGTGGTGTTAGGGCAAAGGTTGGACTCGATGATCCCAGAGGTCTCTTCCAACCAAATCGATTCTGTGAGTCTGTAACTACAGTGTTACCTGGTTATTATCTCTTGGATTTACTGATCCAGGTGTGTGGCACAGAGGGACAGACCCTGCGCCTGCTTTGTGTCGGCAGCACCTGTGGTGAAGGATGGAAAGAGGATCCTCGTGCCCTGTGCTGGGGCCATTGGCTGCTCAGACACACCTGCTTGTATCAGACCTCACCATCTGGAGAAAAGAAAAAATAGAGAGAGATAATTTAGGTCATCTGCAGCATGACAGCCTAGAGACAGGAAAATACAAACTGCTGGTACTTGAACAGATCGTAGTTCAGAGGAGATGGCACCTCCCCAAGTCTGCTCAAGTAAGTTTGGTGGGGGCTTGCACCCATGCCGGTGGGGCTGAGGGGTGAAACCCTGACGAAGATGGCTAAATGAATGCATACCATAAACAAAAGTCCTCTCAGAGGTAAATCTCCATGCTCAGATCCTGGCTTTCCTCTGGAAGTAGTAGGGTCCTGAAGGCAACCCATGTTCCAGCTTCCCTAGAAAGTGCTGGACACATAGGGTTAGCATTCAGGTCTTGCATTTGGCTATTTCTTTCCGTCAAAAAGCAAAGCTAAAATTGAATCCAGTTTGTGCTTTGAGGAAGTGTAGACTTGCTGAAGTCACTGTCAGATTTAATGTCACTATTGGCCCCTTGGCATTTCAGTTACTGCCATGGTAAAGTGTTTCAATTATAAACCCATTGTGACCCATGAGAGCTGATAGGAGTTGCACAAAGGGATCCATCCCTTGCCCACGTGTGTAGCCCAAGCCCATGACGCAGGGCTTCTCCCATCCTGTTGCATCCTTTCCGCCCCACACTGATGTGGAGCAAAATGAGAGAAAAGTATAGCAGCCTGGCTAGTGCCCCTTGGTCCTCATGACCCATGCAAATGTGCACCCAACAGAGAAAAGGATAATACTGAATTTGCAAAGGTCTCCTGCTAGATTTGAGAATGACCACAGACCTCAGGTGTCGCAAATGAAATGTCAAAGTCATTTCTTCAGTGGCTTCTTTGCCACAACAACTGCAAATAAGAAATTGAACTTCAAAGACGGAAGACGTGAAGCTGAGAAACGCACTCACCCTGACATGTGATATGTGAAAGGAGGAAATCAAATTTTCAGCTGCCTCCCAGAATGAGAAGTAGTTCACTTTTGAAAATGTTTTCTTAAGCTTGCTCTCTTCTCAAGTATCCAGAAGTGATGGGTTCTTAATAAAATGCTTTAGATAGGTATTGGTAAAAATATTGAGTATGAATATGAATATGAATTGGCCTGTGTATTTACAACCTTGTTAAGGCAAGGGTGGCTTTTAAAATATTATCAGAAATAGGTAAAAATACATATAGGACAGGGGAGCTGATCTTACTATGAATCCTGCAGTTCCTGGTTTATTTAGGAAAAGTGATTGTTATTTAGTTACTTTTTTTAGCTTAAAATGCAGTTACTGTTTTTTTTTTCCATGGGTTTTTGGCTGCTTTACTGCTGTTATTAAGAAATCAGTATTTCTTAGTAAAATATGTACCCATTTGTTAATATTTGTGACAAGGCAAATTTCAAAGAATTGAAAGGCTGTGACGTCATTTTTCTGGAAAAGGCCAGTACCTCACCAGTAAGCACATTTCTCCTTAGGAGATCAATATCAATCCCAATTAAAAGGAAAAGGGAGGGTTGCAGTTTTGAGAATTTTTTTCTGCCACGAATTCTATAGTTTTTCACTCTTTGGGTGCACAACAAAGGTTTAAAAACATTATTAGCAACATACGCAAAGGAATTACTTCCTTCAGGTAGTAAATGGTAGGATTGAATCCTGCTGGTTCTCCTTTTGTAGCCAGTAAAAGCTATCTCAATGTTTTCTGCAAAGATGAAAGTGGGAAGCAGAGCCTTGAATGCCATGGCCTCCTAGCTCGTGACTTCTCACCTGCCGGATGACCCCTCACAGCTCCCAGTGAGCTCAGGGCTGGGGACAATGACTAACTCATTCTCAATGCAGGAACTTAATCCCTAAATCGCCCTAAAAAGGCTTCACAGACTATGTAAGAAGTGTTATACAGACTGTTAATTCAGAAATCGGAGCTGGATGCCAGAATGGATATCCTCCACCAAGCAGATGACCAAGAGAAAAGAATTTGGTCAAAGGTGTACTCAGAGGGGATCTCAAGTCAAGAGCTTATTTGTTGAGATTTAAGGATTAGGGCCAATGGTTTATAGATTTTTTTTTCCCTCTATATGTATTTATGCACTATTGTGATACTTATGTAATACTCAAATATTTAAAAATGGAACATAAGAAATCTCCAACTTCCCTGCTGGGAGAAGCACCCTAAAATGGGTCTTTAGGCTTTGGGGATTTTTGCTTTCTGTGCATGTGAGTGGATCAGGATCTTGTACCTGGGCGTGTTGTCTGTGAAGCAGGGCAAATTGGCCCTCCCAAGGAAAACAGAAGGTGAGAGAGAGCTGATGAAGAGATGGGATTTGCCTCTGGTTTTGCACAGGAAAACCCATTCGCTTCACAGGACAGATTTCTCTTTCCTAGGGAAACAAAGAATTTTGGCCTCTAGATACAGAGATTTGGTCATCTGGGTAATTAAGTAGTGGCGATGCTGACAGTTGTTAATGTTACATCCTTGGTTGCTGCAGTGCTTTGGGATGCCTCTGTGTGCAGAACTCCAGCTAGACCATACTCCCTGAGCCCAGAATTGTATGTGTGATTGGAATGGAGGTTTCCAGGTAGTTTTGAAGACTTTGGCAGGTGGGAGAAGATTTCTTCTCTTTTGGTCAGTGGTTTGGTCATTCGAACCGTAATGTATCCCTCTGCCCTTCTGTAAATTCCAGTGTCTGATACTGCTGGTGTTGGAGATCAATTCACTGAATATCAGAGAGACAAGGCACTATCTTTGGTAGACCAACCAACACAGCTGGAAAAAATGACACGTTCTTGGCCAAGCCAGTTTTAAGACTCTAAATAAAAAAAGAAACTGGAGAAACTGGGAAAAATTGCTGAGTATACTGTAATTTTATAAGTTATCTGAGACGTAAAAGTAGAGCAGAGAGGGACCTTGCAGTTGCAGAGATGAAGGAAAAGATTAATTGCCATAAAAGCAGTATTTCTATTGTATCCATAATGGTTACTATCTAGTACAGTTATGAATTTCAGTTCGTAGATTCATCTTGCATTGATCTTCTTACAAGACTTAGAGGTCATACATAGTTTGTCTTTTTTTTTAACCTTGTAACCTTTAGCAGTTGCTTTGGGGAGCTCACAGTTCATCGGTTGATCTAATCAACTGCCTCAAAAAGCCCTCCCTCCCCAAACCTGACTGTTTCTCTTTCAACAAGTTTACATCCTTAGACTCCATCAGCTTGAATTTTAAGTCTGTGACCTTGTACTTGTTTGTCAGTACGAAGCCTGGGCATTTAGTCTCATTTTATAATAGCAAGAACATGGCCAACAGCATGGTCAGTGGGTTGTTTACAGAGGTGGCAGATCTTTTAAAGAGACCTTTCCACCCCCAGCAGATAAGTCAGGGGTAACTGGTGCACTGACCATTATTGACAAGTTTTTGCACGCGTTTCCTGGAGTGGAAGAAATGGCGTATAGTCTTTTGCTCAATGCAGAAAAGCAAAGCATCCAGAAAAAATGAGGTGTCCCAGGCTTTGAAACATGTTAATGGGTGTGATACGTTGTTGTGCAGATGCCTTCCCCTTGCAACCAGCACCTCCCAGTCCCACCTGAGCAAAGTTAGCCACGCTCTGGGTTGGGCTAAGCCATGAGAAAGCTGGGAGATGTTGCTTTTTATATTTGATGCAAAGGAAACAACCTCTGTTTTCTTGACACTTTGACCCCCTGTTTTCTTATCAGCCATCAGAGCGGTGTCACGAAGATGCTGAAGATAGCAGAGGAAAAGGGTTGAACCACATGAATCTAGTTTCATTATTTACTTTTTATTTGCTCTGACTTCGTCTGGGCTGTTGCATCCTGACTGCCTTGTTTGACTCATGTGTAGAAGCAACTTCTATGAATAGCCGCTGCCGCTTCGAGCTGTTCTATGAGCAAGAAAGGAGCTCTATGAACACAAAGCCCAGGTAGACAAAGTGAGTGGTTTTGTAAGGAAGTACGTCCTTCTTTCAGTTTTAAGGTTTAACTTAGACTTTTGAGGGTGTTTAGCTTTAATTTTCAGTGCCCTTTGGAAGGAGACAGAACTACTGGGGTTGTGCTGTGTGTGGATACAAGGGCAACGTCTGTCTGTCCCTCTGCCTGTAGCTGTACAGTCCCATGGCCAGACACAGTTCAGTGAAACAGCAATTTCAGAACTCCTGAATTCAAATACATTTCATGATGACGTCTCCCCAGATAACAGAGATCTTGGAGACAGAGCTACTGGGGTTGTGCTGTGTGTGGACACAAGGGCAATGTCTGTCTGTCCCTCTGCCTGTAGCTGTTCAGTCCCATGGCCAGACACAGTTCAATGAAACTCAGCAATTTCAGAACTCCTGAATTCAAATACATTTCATGATGACGTCTCCCCAGATAACAGAGATCTTTCTGTCCAAGCATAGGTTTGGATGCAACCTTTATTGTGCAGCAAAGAGGACAACCAAGACATGCTGTGCTGCAGAACAGCAAGTTACTGTACCCATCAACAAGGCTGGTTTGGTCTTCATGAAATGACTTGTCTTAAAATTTGTGGGAGTATTTTTATTCTTTTTGTATTTTTACAGACCCTGATTTTTAGGCCTAGATTAAGGCAACAGGAGACTCAGAGTCTTCCTGACAAGTTTGTCCCACCAATTCTCTTGAAGTAGCTTGTTGCTTCAAACAGAACCACTGCCTACAGCTGACACTAAACATTACTGCTTGTTACAGTAATAGGAAAGGGTTTAATCACGTCAATAGAGTAATTTCATCCCAGGATCCAAGTGTACAATGTCTTTTTCATCGTACGTTATCCTGAAGTCTGCATCATTTTCGAATGGCTCACTGGCTTCTAAAAGATAACACAGCCATAGTGCCTGGGTGTGCCTGAGTGTATGCATGTGCATGCATATGTGTCTTCTGTTGAAAACAGTTTCAGGAGCTCTCTGAGCTCATTGTCTGGTGGTTAAGCACACTGAGGGCTGGAGCAGCTCTTCAGTGTTCAAGGACAAGACAATTTCAAAGACTGAGTCCACAGCAGGCCACAGAAGTGCTCCATAATGCTCTTTTCCTCTCCAACCATCAGTGTATCTGTGGCTTGGGTGTACTCTTGCCATATCCCAGCTCTTTTGCTGGGAGAAAACTGGACCGTGCACCATTTACCTCTGCAACTGGATGTTCTTCAAAGGAAGCACAGGCTGGACAGCCCCACTGTGCATCAGTGGGCCCCCAAACAGGACAACTGGCAGACCAGCACTGCCCAGCCCTGGTTTATAGGTTCAGCTATAGATATACCATGTTTCCTGGTCCCTTCTTCTAAATACTGCAAGAAATTTTCTTGCGTAGAAAACTAAGAGTTTTTGAGCAGACTTTGGGCCCACAAAAGCTGAAATAATGCAACTCAAATAGTGACTGTTAGCAAATGTGAGATAAAATGTATTTGCTGAAAGGCCAGTGAAAGAGGTTTCAAGCTGATGTGTTTGGTCTCACCCTTGCAGCTCAGCGTGCATGGCCCATTGGTGCGGTGAAGCTGATGTGGTGTCACTCATTGAGCTGCGGTGACATGATTGTGTGCCTGAGCCCTCTGATTCTGCAGAGAAAAGGATAAAATGTTTATCAAATTTGACCTAGATTTGGCCTTGATTTTTAAAGACAGGCTCATTGCTCTATGAATAAACTCAGGATGTTCAACATAAACATCTGAAAAATAGGAGAGGATGACTCTTCCCACTGAAGCCCTAGAAATGAGAAAAGGAGAGAATTAAGATTTTAAAAGGAAAATCCCAGCAGTGTGGAAGCAAGATAGGAAGATGCTCCATTTAAAACACTTTGAGTTCCCACTTTCCATATCCTCAGGAACACGATAGTCCTGGATCAGTGACGGCCACATTGTGCACCCGTGCACACCCTGCCCTACTCCTTGGGTTATTCCTCAGGTCTTCTGCAGACTTGAGCTAAAACTGGAGTCATGCACCAGCATGAGTCCTTGATAAGAGGCAGCCACTGTAGAAACCAGAAACTTCAGCGTCTTCCAGGAACCCCGGGTGGGGTGTTTTCAGAGAAAAGATCGAGCTCTCTCTTTCCGTCCACGAAAAACAACTAACCGTTAACATAGGCTTGCCTATTTTCTAAAGGTTTTTGCTGTAGCCCAAACTTCTAGACAGGAAAATTATTAATATAGAGTGAGAGTAGATCTTTCCTCCTGGCTTTACTAGCTGTTTGCAGAAGGCTTTTCTCTTATCAGGATTGCCTGTCTGGGTGCTTTGTGTTTGTGCACTTTCGGCTTCTTTTGGCCTGTCCTTTGGCCTGTCCTTTGGCTCTCCTGACATCTGCCTGGACCCCCACCCTGGAGCACTGACCTCCTAACACACAGAGTTCATTTGCCTTAGCAAAGCTGAGCTTGTGGAATTCTGGTTTTCCCCTTCTGGCTGAGCAAACAGGCATTCACACGTCCTGACATTGGGCTGCAGTGTGGAAAGGAAAGCGAGATTTATGAAGCCTGGGAGAAAATAAAGTAGAAAGAGAGCAGGTGTACCAACAGTAGTGATGTTCCCTTGGGAGCAGGCAGGAGTGCATTTCCATCTTGGTTTTGCCAGGTATGAATCTTTCCAGGACCTGTATCACTGACTAATGCTTACATATAGCATCTACCTCCCCCAAAACCCAGCCCAAGGTGAGGATGAGCTATTTGGGAACAACTGCTGCAAATGGACCAGTGCTGGAGCCCAAAGAGGCAGGACAGGGCTTATCTCACCTAAATCAGGACAGATTTCCACATCTGCGCTAGTTACCCTACATTCACTCCCTTTATAGTCAATGGAGGGAAAGTAGCACTTTGATCTGAACCCCTTTGGTTGCTCACTTTAGGATGAGATGCTCTAGAAGCATATTTCTCCCCCCATGACTGCAAAGGAAGCCCAGAGGCATTTGTCCTGGGATCTGGGTCACGAGGAGGTGCAAAAAACTGTGGTCCTGGAGCCAATCTACCATCAGATTTCATATACCTCATGGCTGGAAAATGGTACTAGGTGTTGAAGTCCAAATTATTTTTCAATCCTTTAAATTGATGGTTGTCCACAAAAATAGTGAGAGGGACATATTTTTGAACAGGAAACTGTTTTTTGTAAAAAATTGTCAAGTCCATGCACTGCCCCAGGAGATATTATTGAGAGCCTTTGAATTGGTCTTGGTGAGTGACACAAGCGAGCAAGACCTGGGACCTGACTCATTAGGTCCTGGGCTTTGGATTGAGTTTTCTGGTGTTCCTCTCAGTGGCAAACAGAAAACTGTTCCAGGAATCAAATGAGAAAGACGGAGATGGGAATTTCTCCTGTGTTTGAGACAGGTGGTAATCTTGCTTCTCTCGTACATAAATGAGATGCAAATTCACTAAGGTGAAGTAACTGCACAAAAGGCAACTGAGCTGGGGAGAAAATCTGACCTCAAAAAAGCTTCAAGGCTCCTTCAGACAAACATAGGCTTGGATGCTTTCCCAAAGTGTAGCTAAACATTTTACATTTGCAAATACCACGTTGGAAACCTCCTAGGAGGCTTTTCCTAAGAAGTGTCTGAACCTTCCTGCTCTGATGGGGCTAAAATCACTCTGGAACAACTCTCACTCATGTTGGGCCAGCTGGAGGGGACCTGAGGGCAGGTGAAAGCAAGGTACCAAACTGGGAAAAAAAAACAGTCTGAGGATGGGTTTTCTGCATTTCAGCCACATTGTTCCCAGCCCTGAGCAGAGCGAGGAAACCTAAAAAATGACGACAGAAAGATTCATGCGCTGGCAATAGCAAGAGCCATGGCTTGGGTGCAGGTGGCATCCAACCAAGGGCTCTGGCCAGGCTGCGTATTTCCGTAAGCAGCGGGAGAAGGGACATCAATCAGCTGCACAGAGTCATGCTGGATGTGGGATAACGACAGCCGAGAGGCACTGCTGTCCCCAGCTGCATTGAGTAGTCGGCCCCTTGATGCCAAGCAGTCATTTTGTATTAGCCAGCTCTACTGCACACCCGGTCCTCACTATCAAAGGCAGTGCGTGTGCCTTCCAGAAAGAGTTTTTTCTCTTTGCTCAGAAATGAGCTGGAGCAGTGCTTGCAGAGTTGCTGGAAGGAGAAACACTCTGATTTTGGGGAACCAGAGAGACCTCACAGCTGGTTCTGCGTCCATGGTGCCATTGCATTTCCTCCTACCCCCAAACGCCGCAGCCACTGGTCTCCAGGCATTCCCCAGCAAAGATTTACTTTATTTTACTTGTACAATTTTTTGGACAGTGTTGTCCTGATTTCTCTCTGGGCTAAGAACTCAGCAGTGGATGCCAAGGCTCTTGCTTTCCTCTCCCATCACACACCGAGGAGTTGTCCCCTCCGTGGAAGCAGGTTGGCCCCTGAGGAGCAGGTTGCTCAAAATCCCTCACTGTGAGGTGCTGGAGCTTCACCAGGCCCTTTGCCAAATAAAACCATCATCAAAGTGATCCATCCACAAAGCATTTGGTCCCTATTGTGATCATAAAAATCAGGTGACAGGTGGGAGAACGATGTCCCCAAGACGTCCTTGCCCATGGCCATGGTAGACTTGATCACTGTGGCTGTGTGAACAAAGCAGTGCCTGGGTTCAGACTCTGGGCCTGAAGCCACTTGTGTTTTTTTTTTGTCAGATCCATAGCACTAAATACCCTTAGCCCCTAGAAGAGAACAGCCACATCCAAAAATGCCTATTTAGAATGATTCTTGGCTTTGCTGACATGTGGTCTATGCTTGGAAATGGCTTGGGAGAGTGCTACTCGACTGTGCCCATGCTAAAAATTTTGCAGTACAGAAGTGTTCTTATGCCCATTCCTGCATGCCAAGACTGTTTAATTTACTATATAGAGTCATAGCTTAGGTACACTTGAATATTCTCTCTACAGCCTGGTTCAGTGTAGAGGTTTCATGTAGCATACGCTATAAAAAGTTTCTTTTTCAGATTTTCATCTTGACATGAAAGTGCATTACAACATTTGCCATCAATAAAACACAATTCCTTCCATGTGAAAAGCATTACAGCCACAGTATGGTTATTGAGTGATGATACCTGGATGACGGAAATACACGAACAGGAAAGTGTACATAGGGAAACTTCAGAAATGGTGCCAAGTTTTAAAAAAAACACAATGTCTGATAGCAATGCAGATGGGTTTGGAAAATTTAGTTCACTTCTAGTTAAAAAAAAAAAAAAAAAGAAAGGAAAGAGAAAGAGGCTGAGCTGAAAGAGGAATAAAAACAAGGCAGGGAAAAGCTTCACAAATGAGTAACTGAGGAGGCTGGCAATCCAGAGAAGACACGTGTGAAGAACAGATTGCTTGCCTCTTGCTCTGTGGTTCAATCTTGGGCCAAGCCAGTCATGATGAGGCATCAGGGTTTTCAGGAGCTCCTTCTGCTCTCAGCCTGTCGCTCATGCCCAGCGCAGCATCCAGTGCTGGAATGCCAGGGACTGAAGGTACCATTAATGTTGTCTTTGACTTTGAATCCTAGAGATAGATCCTCCAGGTCAGGCCTGAGGACACAGGGGACCCTAAGTGGGAGATTGCCCTCTCTTATACAGTCTACACCTAAACTGAGCATCTGACTTCAAACTTGCTGAAACAGAGGGAAAAACTCCCGTGACCTTGTGAAGAGCTTTGGATCGAGCCCTCCTCCTGAAAATGTGCCAAGCCAGGATCTTTCTACTGGCTCTAAATTTGGTTGTTATGAAAATGTTCACATTACCACCAAAATAAATGCTAGCTGTGTTTTGATTTTAGCAAAAGTTTAGCTTCGAGAAAAAAACATGCTAATTAACTCGTTAACTGAACCCATTAAATATACATCTCCAAATCTTCCTGAAAGTAACGTAAATCACCAGCGCTGGGTTCCCAAGATGCAAGGCAAGTTGCTTGACTTTGGAATGCGTAAACATTTAGTGGAAGAAATTGCGACTTCAGAGAAAGTACAAACAAAGCAGCCTGTTTGTTTGTGTGGCTGCTTTCTCGCAGGAGAACAACCAAGAAGCATGGAAAGGCTGGAGTGTCCTCCATGGTTCGTGTTTGTAGCTGTGATCCAAAGGGGACAGAACAAAGACTTTCCTATTTATAGCCGTGCGACCGAAAGCAAAAGCGCTCAAGTGATGAAAAGGCACAGTCTACCATTGTCGAGGCTTCTGAAAAGAACACAAACCATGGTTTATCAAAGAACAGTAACAAAAAGGATTTTGCTGGGTGGAAAATAAATGATGTTTTTCCATTGAATTCACCATCCCACATAATAATTTTTTTCTGGATTGGTCACACTTCATCAGAGCAGTGATTACAGACGGGGGGGGAGGTAGGAGGAGAAACACGTGTCTACGTACGTGTGGAGGAAGTGCTCGGCAAAACCCACAGTCTTATTATTTCCATTTTGTGGGAAATGCCAATACTACGTGTCAGAGTCAAACTGTTATATGACATCACCAAAAGGGTAGATTTTGATTTCAGGAATAAGATAAGCTCTGCTGTTTGTGCTAACAGCTGTTTTTACTGTTTATTTTTTAAAGATGAAATTATATACAATAAATAAATAGGCTATTTCATCTATTACACCAGGTCTTATTCAACATCTCGCCACAGTATCCAATGACTTCATCTCTCGGCTGTGTTATATTTACACTACTACTGAGGCATTAGGAAATCAGAGTTATCCAAATATGTTATAAAGAAAAGAGTAGTTATAGTGTGACACAGAAATGCTTTTTTTTTCCCTTCTGAAACAGAGGTTTTTTTAAAAAAATTCTTTTGTTTCAGGAATGTGTCTTTTTTCATCAAAACCTTGTCCGGAGAAAAAAAGAAGTGAAAGTTTGTTTGAATCATGGCTTGTGATAGGAAGGTATTTTCATGGAATTTTTTTCCCAGTTCTAGCTTTGATTCTGCCTTAGGGCTTCCTGGTACTACGTATGACAAAATTGATGACCAACATTGCCCTGTCCCAGAAATCAACTGGTAACACTTGGAAATTCAACATCTATACCAGAGTATCTGGAACAAGTAGCAGAAAGCCTGATCAGGACTTAGCCCCCCTTATAGCTCGCCGGTTTGTAGTTATCAGTGTTACAACCTGCTATGGGAATGCATCTGCTCCACCTCACCACCACCTCCTCCTCCTTAACGCAACATGACTGCTAACTCTTGTATGAGGCCAGAGACCAGTGCAGGCTAGTTTTCTTGGGCATGTTACTGGGGTGTGTTACTGGGAGCAGGGAGTGCTGGAGAAGCCAGAGCTACCATGGTGAATGCTGAATTTAAGAGGCAGATTGGGCCTTGGTTGTAAGGAGGGGCCACGTCCAGGATGGGAGCAGAGAGGTGGTAAAAGGGCTCAGCAAGTGATGGGACTTGGGCAGGAAAGAGCTGAAAAGCTTGAAATGCCCTACTCATCGGTGACCTACCTCAACAGAGCTAGGCCCACCTAAACCATTTGTGAATTTGACTTTCCAACTGAAAGATGGGACCTGTCACAGGCCATGAAGATGAGGACATGTTGCCATTGCCAACTTAGAGAGAAAAGTCAAGGATGGGAAGGGATGGAATCTTTTGGAAAATCCCAGCCAGACATCTCTAGGTGGACAGTTTGAGCTGAGATTGTCAAAAAGGATTATTTAAGTTTGTGCATTTGAATATAGAAGAAAGGTAAACAACTTGCAGTGAGAGAGGGACGAGCTGTATAAAAATATACCTAAATTCATGTGAAAGAGTGAGACCCACACTGGGGCATGCAACCTGCACGGTGGCTGACGCTCCCTCCGCTTGCACAGCTTCGAAGGCACTCTTGCAAAAGCCACTTTTCAAAAGGAACAGGATTTTTGTGCAAGGCTCAGATGCAGTCGAGGTGAGATAAAAGGAGACTGCAGTCTTAAAGGGCATGACTGTCCAGACATGCCTCCTCGCAGCCCAACCATATGACAAAGTGAGAGGCAACTCTGAGAAAGCAAGGCAATAGCTAGAGGAGCCCACTGCAGGGATGAATGGTAGTAAGTAAAGGTTTTGCTAAGGTGAAAAAAACCCTTTAGCGCAGGGTACGTTAAAGGAACTCAATGCATGTAGATGCAACAAGTGAACGAATTTAAGAGAAAATGAAGATAAAACAGAATTCAGGCTCTCAACCTGATTTAGCCTTCCTGCAGTTTCATTAAAATTTGAGCAAACCAGGTTGAAATTTACCTTATCCCTCCCCAAGCCACTCATGCATCTGGGATTTGTGAGAATGATGTGGATGGAGTGGATGTGAAGGATCTGGCTTGCTCTGGGTCTTGGTTGTGAGCTGGCTTGGTGCTGAGGCTCCCAAAATTAGACAGGTACATTTAAGCTCTTCACCGCTGCCAAGAGTCACAGTGGCAGGGACTTCAAAAAAGACTTGCTATTGCCTCAAAGCAGACCGCAATTCTGGTTTTACACCCTCTCCACTGTGATCAGGTGAAGCAAGGGTAAACCTGGACACAGAAGCAGGAGGGTCTCAGATCCTCTAATGAAAATCACTCTTGTTTTCTTTGGATTAAGAAGGAAGTAGGAAGAAGGGGAAAAAA
Source organism: Cariama cristata (assembly GCF_000690535.1). Taxonomy (NCBI): domain Eukaryota; kingdom Metazoa; phylum Chordata; class Aves; order Cariamiformes; family Cariamidae; genus Cariama; species Cariama cristata. The sequence goes on from NW_009604160.1 coordinate 110,446, forward strand.
GGTGGTCCACCTGGGAGAGAAGGCAGAGATTACATGAAATAATTGATGCCATATGAGCACAAAGTTGCATTTTCTTGCAAATGTCCACAGCACATAGCCGTGATGGGTAATGAAAAGATGACAATAAAGATGGTTATCGAAAGAAAAGGCATTTCAATCATGAAAACCAGTCCGAAAGAGGATATTTATACTTATAAATTAAACAGTTCAATGGACACATTGATTGTTGCTATTAGCCTGGACTTGCCCTAACAGAGTCGTTAGGAGAGGCCTGGGCAAGCTTTTGGTTTGGGCTCTCCCATACAATGCCTGGCACAGCTCAGGAGCCAGCACAGGCCAGGGACTGTTCCCAGTGGGCAGTTTGGATATGATCGCCCCATGGACATGGCCAAGCCATGGCTGTTGGGCTTTTTTCCAACGCAAGGGGGATGGGGC
>NW_009604160.1:110895-171282 GCF_000690535.1 Cariama cristata
TTTTTTGATGTGGCCAAGCATATTCATTTTGTTACCTTCCCAAAGCATTTGACTGCACCCTGTCATCAGCGTGTCTGCGTGCGTGCTTCCCAATCTGTGATGTATTTATCTTTGCAACCCATCTGGTAGGTAGGAGAGAGCTATTAACCTTATTGTATAGGGGGAACGGGGGTGGAGGAAAGTCTGTCTGCACATCAACCCACAGTAGCATGGTCAGACGAAACTGGTTCTGGGCAAGTTAATGAGGTTAAACATCATAAAGACATAGCATGGACTTTGAAAATGTAGTATATGCCTCTTTCTTGAATCAGCTCGTAGCTTCCCAGCATGGAAGCTCTGGTGTCACGTCTTCGCTGTGGTTTTGAACTATGCTAAGCAATGGGGATGCACCTACCCATGCTACGACCACCCCAGTGCTCAGCTGGGAGTGTGGGCCCACAAAAAAGTTGCTGCAGGTAAACAAGGGTGTGAGCTTCTCCTCCGCCTCTGTACCTGTGCGTGCTTTTTACCCCGAGGTACCGATGGCAAGTGTTGGGTACCGGGTACCCATCTGCTCTGCCGCAGAGGAGTAGCCTGCTCCCAGGGCATCAGGAGGTGAAGAAACACCCTTGAAATGGTGAAGATGACTCAGTTGGAGCTCCCACCATAGCTGACCCTGTGGGAACTTGTTTATACACTCGTACAAAGTGATTTGGCCCAAAATCACCCCAGAAGTCTGTAGCGGAGGCAAGGGAGGAACCAGTCTCTACCGAACCGCCCACCTTAACCGCCAAGCTGCCCTTTCACGCCCGTCAGTTATTAACGAGCGTATTTCTTAAGCACCAGCAGTGTGTTCATAGCTATTAAAAATATAAAGGAGCTATAAGCTTTGACCTGCCCTCTGTTCCACCCGTGTCAGATAGCCACTGCAATGAAGAGGTGTTTATTTGCCTGGAAGTGTGGAGTCTTATGTCAGCTCCCGGCGTAGGAAGTAATTTTGCGGGGGGTCTGATCCTACCACGGGGGAAAGGTGCTTTTGTTTCTGTTTCACTCTGAGCGTGGTGCCTGCACTCTCGGCATACCTGGAAAATTATCCCGCTTCGCAGCCAGCACCGGTTCCTGGCCACCCCTGCTACACACCAGGCTAAATTGGGAAACTAAACTCCCTTTTTTTTTTTTCCCTTGGTGTATGGCTGGCCTCCCCACCTTGCCACTCATGAATGCCTTGCTGAGTTAGCTGTGATTTGGAAAATTAATTGACTCGGAGCCTACTGCTGAAGCAGCCTCAAACGCAGAACACCCAAGACGCAGCGGTAGCAAGGTCAGAGGAGGTGGGAAATTTTGTGAGAGAGGTAGCAAGCAATAAGCAAAGCAGAATATGGGCACTGGCGGGGAAATGTAAAAGGAAACCATTCAGATCAGACACAGCCATGGGAGACGAGGCAATGGGACCTGGGGAGACTTTGGTATTTATTGGGGGAGCTGGCAATGCCTGCGGCAAGGAATGCCCCTGGCTCACAGTGGGAGGTGGGGGGTCTCCAGAGACCCCTTGCCTCTAGCCAGGACGTGCAAAGAGCACCCTAAGGACCATCTCCTGTGAGTGCAGAGAGCAGTGTAAAGGAATCTTAAATAATGCAGTTTATCTCAGGCATACCATCTGCTTGGGAGTCAGCCCCTAGAGAGAAAAAAGGAACAAGGGCCAGCTACAGCTCCATAAGGGCTTTTCTCCTATGGCTTCAATGCTTTTGCTCTCATTTTATGTATCTTCATTAAAAAAAAGAGCTCTTGGACTGCATCCGTTGTCCATGATGCAGAGAGTATGCCAAAACTTCTGCCTGCCCTGATTTACCGAAGTTGAGCTCTTCGAAGGTAGCCAGGGAGTGAAATCCCGTGGAAATCCCTTAGTTACTGAAACGCCTTTGCAGAGCCGCTCTTCAGGCCCCATCTGTGTGTAACCCTGAGCAAACCGGACGGTTCAGACATGCAATCGGGTGCTGGCAGCGTAACCCTTCCCATTCACAGCTGGCTGACGGACAGGGATGATCTGCGAGTGTGCTTTCATCAGCCTCGGCTTGTAAGGCAAGGTGACAGAGCCTAAACCCTGGGTGAATGCGTGCTCAACTCAATCACATTAATTCCCATTCAGGGTGGCCCAGGGGCACATGCACAGACAGTTACGGAGGCTCGGCTGATAGAGAGGCGATTTGTTAAGCTGCCGTCACTCCCGCACGTGTTTGAACTTTCCCTGCCTGCACAATGGGGAGGATGCTGACGTTTCCGAGCGGCAAGGCGTGAAGGAAAGGCATTTCTGCGGGTTGAGTAGCTGATATTTGTGAACGTTGGTGCTCGTCTTGCTTAGCACATGCTGCAGGCACGGAGGGAAGTGGAGAAGCACACAATATGCAAAAGCTTGTTTCTTGTCTTCAATTTCTTTGGGGTGAGGGGCTGGAGTTGCTATCTCAGGAGCTGCAAAGTAGGATAATGTAGGCTGATGTTGAGGTTCGAGAAGGGATACTTGCCCAATGGGGGGGAAAAAAAAGTCCCAATAGATCTGATTTAATTAGTTTTGTACAGCTTTGTCACCAAGCAAGTGTCAGCCAGCTTGTCCTCAAAACACCTTGCTATGGCGAATGACACAACCCTCTCTCCAGGACAGGAGTACTGAACCAACCTGCTTTGGATAACCCTGGGAATATGCAGCAAGGATGGGAAAAGACCTTTGCTCTCCCAGGTCAGAGGGGCTGAGCCAGGTGGTGGTCTGGGATGGGAGCAATGCAGACAAGCAACATTTCCACTCCCCATCACTTTGTCTGGGTGGTCTTCTCCTTGTTTCTCAGATATGGGGGAAACTGAGGCGTGGGACACATGATGGTGCCTCAGCTGGCAATTTCTGCTGATGTTCAGCTTGCCTCTGCCTGGAAGCTTTGTAGCATGTTTTAAACATAAATGGTGCAAATGAGTTTGTTCGCTATTATCATGCAAAAACAGACCATTTGTATACAGCTACCAGATTGCTGATCCTAGCAGCGCAAGGTCGCAGAGCAAGCCTGTGACAATGCTGGCAATCAAGGCTCGGTCCTAGACTCCCCACCTAGTTTCTATTCATTGCTTGTTTAGGGTAATGAAGAGCAGACTGAGGGAATTGGGGTTGTTTGCTTCAAGAGGCTGTTATAAAAAAAAACCCCTACTACAATCTAATTCTGGCCTGAACAGTGAAGAGCAAGTTTCCTGAGCATCTTTGCCTTGCAAACTTCCCCGAATCCACAATGTTATACAGCTTCCTATTTTGTGTCTAATTTTTTAAGTGATTAATATTAAGCAAATAACCATTTGATTCATTTTCCTAGCCATCGTGCCTGTGATATCCACGGCAGATCTCTGCCTGGTGAATCCAAAGAGGCAGGCTGGGACAAACAGCCCCTCAAACGCTCAGGAGCATCGTCCTCTTCTCTTTCCCAACTGATTTCCTCATAAACGGCCTATGCCCAAGCCTTTATGAAATTCAAGTCCGGCTTCACATTTCATTGAAAAACCTTTAAGAAAAGCCATTTTTCATACTTAAGACTTTTTCAAATCTCCTCTAACCAGTTACATTCTGCATTGTATCTTTTGAATCTGGCCATTGTCCAACGACAATCCTTAAAATCCCTTTACAGTTTTAAAGGAAAATACAAGCCCTCATTTACCACTGGATCCAGCCTGAAAATAAAAGCTTAATGCCTTGACAGGCCTGGATATTTTTTTGGGTCCTAAGTCTGATTTATGGTGGTAGCCAGCAAACCAGGCTGGTGAAATATTTGCTGCTGCTCGCAGGGATCTGGAAAAATGAAGTGTGAAGTTCTGAAGAGAGCAGGCAACAGTTCTCCAGTCACTAAACACTTCCAACGAGTTGGCAGCAGAACAGAGCTGTGGTCTGAAAGATGAACCTCAAAGGAATAGGGGAGGGGAGCAGTACTGCGCGCAGTGTCAAAATACTGCTGCAGCCTAAAGCTTTCCATACATTCCTGACATCGAGAGGAAAAGAGAAACATTTTCTTCATTATTTATTTATTCTCCCTTTTTTTTTTTTTTTTTCCTTCCCCCTGCAGGGGTTTCACCCGAAGTAGGGAAAAATATTAAAAGCAACGACAGGAGCATAGGAAGCTGCTTAAACCCACTGTAAAAATGCACTGGTTAAAAAAAAAAATGTGATCCGGTTAGGGGAAAGCGTTGTTTGTGCTTTGCTTGTCGCAGAGTAATCTCAGTGAGTGAGGCTGTGGCAAAGCATCTCTAGCCTTTCGAAGTGCCAAAGCCCTGCGATCTGTGGGCGTGGGAGCTGAGATTTTCATTCCCATGAAAAGGGAATTTCCTAGAGGTAAAAGTGAGGTGGGGATTTTTCAGAGCGTTCTTGGAATGAATCACCCCTGCATACGTTTGCCAGGTAAAACATGTGGCTGCTTCGCTTTATTTTCTTCAAAGGAAGTTAATATTCATCCCTATCATGTAGATCATACGGAGACAGAGATAGGCTGATAAACGAGGTGTACTTCAACACTCGGGGTTTCAATTATCTGCTTTAGCCCCTATGAATTAACTCGGTTTCCAGTGTTCACGCTGAATAAAAGGGTCAGCATTGGGAGAGCTTATTCGGGTGGTGAAATAGGGATGAGCCATCCCTGAGAAGCTTTCTTTGCTCTCTTGTATCTTGGAGGGGTTGTCCCTCTCCTTATCCACGTCTTAATCCCGTCCCAACAGCTGGGCACACTGTGAAATAAAAGATCCCCTCCCGTCCCCCCTTGCCTAGCTTAGCCTGCAGAGGTTTTATTGCCCTGAGGCCCAGGAGAAATGAGGTTGACTTCACCCATCAGTCGCGTTGATGCATATCCAAAGTAACCCTCTTGGCTTTGACAGTTAATTGAAAATGACAGCGGCGAAAGCAGAGAAAATTTATTCTTCTTCACATTCATGGAAATGAAGACAGGATTATTTTTATTTGTTTGATTTTTTCTTTAAAAAAAGAGAAAAAAGACACACTAACCATTTTGGTTTAAAGCTGTCCAAGGTCAGAAGCCAGGATGATATAACAAAGCGCTGCTTGTTTCCAAACACAAGCTTTTGGTTTGGGGAGGAACAACTGCACGTTCTAGTTGTCTTTATAGTTGGGGAACGTTCCGCCTCTGCCACGGCACGGATCGAGCTGGGGAGCCACCCGGGTACCAGCCTGCAGCCTCCTGCCTCAACAGACAACACATATTACTATTTTATTTTTTTTCTCTTTGTTATGAAATGGTTCCCTTTAACAGTAGAAGCATTTACGGGACATGCTCGCAGACAAACTGGTCTGTACCACAGCCACACAGCCCCAAACCCACACCGTCTGTCACACACAGCCACTCTGTGCCACCCACGCTCCTGCACAGCTGCTACGCAAGCAGGGCTCGATGCTCACACAAGCTCACACAAACCGAAACCGATGATTGCCGCCTTACGCCCACGCGGACATAGCCAAAACAGGTTCCTTTGGTCTCACACGTCCTTCCCCGCCCTGACACCGCGACCTGCCAACATCCCGGCATCAAAGAGGAGGCAAATACAACCTGAGCTTCTCTAGGTTTTGCAGTGCTTGTCTCATCCAGGAGCTGCTGGAGAGGCCAGCCCTTACACCCCTGTCCGGGCATCAGTTGTTTTCATTTCACAAGAACTCAGCAAAATGCTGATTCAATCCCACTCCCTGAAGAATGGGGTCTTCTGGGCCTCTTACCCTCTGTCAACTCTTGGTTTAGCAGGACTATTAAAATCCTGGTGGTCACCCTTTGCTATTTTAGCAGCTGGAGCAAGGGGTTGTTTTTAAAGTCAGCCTTAGAAACATGACTCATGGCAATAAAAATCTCCCCTGCTTGTTTTGGGGGGGGAAGTCCAATGAACTTTGTGCTGAGGGATGCTCGCTGCGGATTCTGCAGGGCAGGGATGCGGTGGAACAGTGCTGTCCTGTCTGGTGGCCACACTGGCCTTTCCTCATGATAGCCCAATATTTTTCCAACCACTTGACTCAGAAAGCAGCTGCCGGTGCCCATGAACAGCAGGGCACTGCGGTGCTGTGCTGTGTGTGCTGCTGTGGTATCTTTGAGGGAGCGCCCTGAGATGTTGCATGGGGTCTGTAAGCCCCTCTGGATGCATCCCCGCTGTTACTCCCCCGAGGAGGCACATTGGAGTATGGCACTGCCGCTGCCCCAGGAGCACCCCCAGGCTGTAGGGTGACCCCATCCCACCAGCACAGCCTGCCTGAGGGGTTTCTCAGGAGACCTGCTCGTTTACCCATACCCTAACCCCCACGCACTGGGTTTCTCTTCCAATTTTGCTTTTCTCTCCTCTCACCCCTTCCCAGGGCTTTGCAGCCCCTTTCTTCCCCTCCATTTACAGCTTCTGAGCTGCGGCGTGGTGGTTCCTGGCTCTGGGAGGGCTCCAGCAGATGGTTCATCTCATGGTTAGTGAGCTCCCCGCACCACCGGGGATGGGAACCCACTTCCCTCAGAGTGGCCTCAGGGCCCAGCATTGATGGAGGCAGGGCACTACCTCAAGAGGCATCAAGGGGAGCCAGGTGGCTTTCTGTGCTAGACAACCTCAGCAGGCACCTAAACACCTCCAAAAGTGGGGTCCTGTGTTTCAGTAAAGCAGCAATAAGAACTGAAAGGGTGCTGTGAGCACCCAGGAGGCTGCACGGTGCCTCAGTGTGAGGAGGATAGGGGTACATCCATCCCTGAACCAGAGAGGATTCAACTCCAAGCCATCACATTCCACACCATCACGTTTCTGCAAAGCATTTCTGCAGTGCTTTATGGGGACCAAACGCATGGTGGTAACAGCCCTCTACCATAATGCACCATTCCTGAAGTTTATGTCTCAAATGGGAAAAAACACACACAAAATTCATGTGTGTTGTAATTGTGCCTCTCCACTGGCACTATCCCAAAATGCCTCACAAGCTTTGCAAATCAAGTTTCCTTTATTTTTCCTGCTGCAAAGGAGTGGCCATCATGGAGGCAGAAAGTGACCAAAGCTGATGAGTACATAATGACATTATTCAAGTGTCCACAAGAGGAAATGAAGCCTCCTACACCAAATTAAATCTGGGTGGATAATTCGGGTACAAAGACTATTAACTGTGTTTTTCAGCCTTGTAGCTCTGAACTGTATTTTTGGCTGGGCTGGCTTGACTTTTTATTGTACTTGCTTTAAATGTTGGGGTGACACTCTCTGCCTGCTTTTCTAGGGTTAACCTGAATTTAGATTGGGTTACAGGGGTGTTATGTTGATAACACCTGATGAGATGATATGATATGATATAATATGATATGATATGAGTTGGCAGTGCCTGTGCACAGCCCAGAAAGCCAGGCTTATCCTGGGCTGCACCAAAACCAGTGTGGCCAGCAAGTGGAGGGCAGGGATTCTGCCCCTCTACCACAATTTGGTGAGACCCCCCTGCAGTACTACCTTCAGCTCTGGGGTCCTCAGCACAAGAAAGGCATGGACCTGTTGGAGTGAGTCCAGAGGAGGGCATGAAGATGATCTGAGGGCTGGAGCACCTCTGCTGTGAGGACAGGCTGAGAGAGTTGGGGTTGTTCAGCTTGGAGAAGAGAAGGCTCCGGGGAGACCTTATTGCGACCTTTCAATACTTAATGGGGGTTTATAAGAAACATGAGGACAAACTTTTTAGCAGGCCCTGTAGTGATAGGACAAGGGACAATGGTTTTAAACTAAAAGAGGGTAGATTCGAACTAGATACAAGGAAGAAACTCTTCACTGTGAAGGTGGTAAGGTGCTGGCACAGGTTGCCCAGAGAAGTTGTGGATGCCCCATCCTTGGAAGTGTTCAAGGCCAGGTTGGATGGGGCTTTGAGCAACCTGGTCTGGTGGAAGGTGTACCTGCCCATGGCAGGGGGGTTGGAACCAGATGGTCTTTAAGGTCCCTTCCAACCCAAACCATTCTATGATTCTATGTTAGCTCATGCTGTGCCTCGATGACAGAAGTGCAACCCTCCTGCTTTTTAGTAGAATTGCTCTATTTAAATTCAGTGATTAATGGTAAAAGTATCAACAGGGTTGGAAGAACTGCTTTGCTGTTCACCTACCCAACACAATCACTGTGTGCATGATAATCTTAGTAAACCAATAAAATTTGTATGTGGAGGAACACCAAGTAACATTTTTCTCATGGAGCCCTTGGGGCCAGCAGGCATGCTCTGAGCTACCTGGCTCTGAGCGGATGGGAAATTAAGTGCTGTACTTGAGTTTGGGTTTTTTTGAGAAGTTTGAAAGGAACTTTTTCCCATGAAATGGTTGGAAAAGGTCTTTTTCCTGTAAACAATTTCCAGTGGAAGTGCTCTTGGCCTCCCTTCATTAGGATGTCCGTCCTGAGCCTCACCCCAAAGAAAGGCCCTTTTGTTGAGCAGAACAAGGCGGTCGCGTAGGGAAGAGGGATCAGCTCCCACTCATAAGGTAGGGTTTCTCTCACCTAACTTTAGCTGTCTAAAACCTAGGTGTCTAGTTTAAACCCGTCATTCGGCCTTCCGCTAACGACTCTGGGGAGATGGAGGCACCTTCTTGGGGCCATTCTCTCCATCTTTGGGCAAAACAAATTGCTCTCAGGAGGTGGCTGGCTCTCCCGTGCCTGGGGGGGAACCCACGAGACGGGCTCTGTGCGGAGCACTGGCGTGGTGATGGCTAATTAGGTGAGATGAATCCCACCCCAAGGAAATCGAGGTAGTTAATGAGTTGCTAAAGTATGTGTTTGCGGAGAGCTTGCCCGCACAAAGCGTGACTAGGCTGGGGGCTCTTTGGGTAGCTGTAAAAGATGAGGACTGAAAAGCTGAGTGTTGCAAGCAAATCTTTTTGTATTATTATTACAGCCATACCATGCAGCTTTGCTGATGATCACCGGCTGAATCAGCTTCTAGCATCTCATTTTACACCTTAATGGTAAAATATTCGGGAACTTTAAGATATGTGAGTAATCAACTTGTGCTCTAACTTGGTTTTTTAGGCATCACTATGATAAAAATTAGCAACAATCCTGTTTTCTTCTGAGTTCCTACACAAAGCAGAAATTCAGTATCTAATCCCAAATAAAACCCTTCAGTTTTGCCAATGGCATCAATAGGATAAAAACTCATTGCAAGTACAAAATGACTTGATCAGTTTGTTTTATTTAAATTTGCCTCTCAAATCGCATAATCCCGCTACTTCTTGTTGAAACAAGATTAAGCGCTTTAGCAGAGATCTGGTTCTTCGTTGGTTTTTTTCTTTCCTCCACAAGTGTCTGTTAATCTAACCTAATCAAACACGCTGGCCTCGGATGGATGTGTCTGCTTTCACCATGTCGGGAGCTCTGTCTTTTGAGTCTGGGGATGTGCAGGATTTATCAAGGAGCTTGTTTAGTATATGTTAGTTCTTCTAAAAGGTGATTATTGCCAAATGCAGATTCTCGGTGGCTCATTAAATACTTTCACGTGACAAATCCATGTAGCGTCTTGTGTGTATGAACCCAGGCCTGTCACTGTTTAGAACAAAATGCTAAATATTTACTGGCAAGGCAAGCTACAAGTATAAATATTTATACCAAGGTACAATAAAAAAGTACCATAAAACTGATATGTTATAAAGAATTTATGTGTTGAAATGGCCAAGGCCATTACAAAAGAAGTGCTATTTCACAATTATATTATGTGTGGAGATCGCAGTGTTTAGGTGTTTAATTTACTGCTATCTGGCTTTTGCTGTTCAACTCATTAATCTGTCAGGTGAAGGAGTCCTAATTATATTTCTTGTAACCTGGCGAACTACAGAGAATCGTGCTCATATGGGGAATAGATCTTGAAGATTTACTGGTCTGTTGCTAATGGTCTCACAGGGCTCGAAAATGGAAAAAGTATACACAAGAGCAGAAAATGTTTATAAGGGGAATCTGTCTTCCTAATTATTGCGCTGAACGTATGCTATTGTGCTGAGATCAGAGGAGAATAAGCAATGGTTTATGTAAAACTATACACAGGACACTTTTGAGGCAGTAATTAATTTGAGGCTGAACATGCCCTGAAATTCAACGTCTGATCGAGGTGACGAGGAGCCTGTCTCACCTTGCTGCTGTCCCCGGCTCCGCTGCTGTCCTTACCTGCACCCTGCCAGGTCCCAGCCAGCACCGTCACTGGGAGGAGTTCAGGGTCATGTAGCGATGGTCCATTTTTTCTAACTTTTACAACTATTTTGCATTGCTACAATGCTAAAGGTTGATGGGGAGTTAGCGGAGATAAGAAATGGTTAGCTCAGAGTTAAATAGGAACCTGGCAGGAAAGAGTGCAATCCAAATTTTGCAGTTCCTGGCTTAGATGGACTCTATTGATTCACAACTGCCCTTACAATAAAATATCCCAACCCACCAGCCCCAAGCTGCAGTATCCTGGGGAAATATCAGTGCAGTTGCTTTTTCTTATGCTAGGCATCCACTGCTCGCCCCTGTCAGGGGCAAGATATTGGACTGGATGGATCTCAGACACCACCCAGTTACTTATATATAAGTCCTATATATAAAAGTCATCTCCCCAGGTGAGGTACTCATGGGCAGTGTGTGCAGCAAGTTCAATAGCAAAGCACAGGGCTTATAAAAAGATGCAAAGAGAGGAAAGGGAAAGAAGTCTGGATCAGGAGGAAATCTGGACTTCTGGATTGAATTGTCACTGGGGATCTTGGACCATAACAGTGCTCTCTCCCTTTCTTTTTTCTTCTTCTTTTTTTTTTTTTTTTTTAAATATTCTGCTTGATACTGCAGACACGTGGGGTCTGTCTGTGGGATTACAGTTTTACAGCTACAAGCATAGCAGGGACATAGATATCCTGTTGATGAGATGGCACGAAAGTAAGCACGACTACAAAAACAGTTCCTACCTGTTGTAGGCACCTTAGGCTCCTCGTATCTCTTGTTCTTTTTCATGTTGTTGCATTGCACTTGTGGTTTTTATTCTATATTTTAGGCTTTGGGGAAATGCCCTATGACCTGGGACACCCAGGGGTGGTGGGAACAGCTGCTGGGTGAACACAGGTGCTTGTGAACTGGTGAGATTGGCAAAATTTCAGGTGATCCTAGAATTAGACCATGCCACCTACCACAAAAGAATATAAAAAAAGCCCCAAGATTGAGACCTCTGGGAAATTCCTCCTTGGCTGCAGCTCTGACGTGCGGTTTCGCTCTGAGGAGCTCAGAGTTGTGTTTTTACGGTCAGTGATGAGCACATCACACTGCGAGTGCAATGGAAAACAGGTGCAGGGACTTGTGCCTTCAGCAAGTGACCCTTTTGGGGGTGGGAAAACCTATTTCTCCTCCAATCTGTGGAGTTTATATATTCACACAGCCTACTGTAGACAGCTATGGAAATCCCTGCCTCAAAGAACTTGCTGTCTAAATCTTTTACTATGATGTGAATAGGAAAGTGAAAATACATAATGTGTAATACACAGATTTTTTTCAAAAGAGCTGTCAGTGTAAAGCCTGTGGACTAGACATTCAGCCAATATAAACTGAGGTAGAGATACTGAATTATTCCATTTTACACCAGTGAAGGGTCTGACTCTATTATTCTCTGAGTTTGATCAATGTTTTCCTCCAGCTCAGCATTTGATTAATACGACAGACTAGCCCATAAAGCAGATTTTGGAACCTGCAAGATGTGATCCGTTTAATCAGTTTGTCAGTTTTATTTTGGAGACTTAATGGAAAAACAAAACCCTCTGCATAGCTATTGATTTAATACGCTTTGCCTTATATTCCCATGAAGGCAAATGAATAAATATTTCTGATGCATAAAGTGCTGGAAGAATGTTATCGCTACGTTTGGGAACAATTCATATGGGAGGACTGTAATATGTACTATCAGTATATTGTTAAGTCCTTTCAAATGCTAGCAGTGAAATAGATACTAAAATAACATTAATATGGAAACAAATGCAGAAACATATGCTTACATTTACACAAACGTACCTCTGGGGGACTTTTGCATTGTGTTTGTTTTCAGAGCTATTTAAAGGTCCCATTGTACCTCCAAAACCAGTTTTTCTATCTTAGGCTGATATGAAACGGGAAATGTTAGGTTGAGGCTTATCTAAAGAAGTGTGTAGTTGGGCTTAGGTGCTTCCAGTGATTTTGGAGGAGAAGCAAGTGAACCTGCCAGACAGCAGAGAAATGCTCTGCTAACCCAATTCAGGAGCAGATACAGCATTCCCATGAAAATGGGAAAGTTTTAAACACACTAATGTATGGAATAGCCATATCTATTTAAAGGCTGAGCTGGACTCAAGTCTGGATGCCTATGATGGGATTGATCTCACCAGCTTTATACACCATACACATCTAGATCTCTGCTACGTCTGAGACAGTCCCTGCAGAGAAACTGGGGCTGTGGGCTTGAATCAGGTGCTGTTATTTTTCAGGTGAGATGAATAACTCTGCTGATGTGCCCGTTCCTCTCCTGGGGCAGGATGAAGAGCCTGGGAAGGTGCCTAGCTGAAGTCTAGTGTTTACATTTAAACAGAGTGTTGTCCTTCTACAGGGAGAGCTATGAAGAAATAAATCAAAGAGAGAGAATGGATGAAATCAGTTGGCAAAGTACAGCAGTACCAACACTAAAAAAAACCAACCACTTTTTAAAAAATTGAGCTGTGGACATTTCTTACAGTTTATTCTACCTTAACTTAAGGTGCTTCGGGAGGAATTTTTACATTTAAATTACAAAAACAGATTTATAATTACTTTTGACATAATCCTATTAGCTTACCTAAACATAAATAAGAGTTTCCATTTGGATTCATTCTGGTTTAATGAACTTGTTAAAATAATGCAACTTCTGATGGAAATTCCTCACACAAGATTATTGCACAAAAGCAAAATTTTTGTTGATTACTGAAGGCAAGCCCAGCAAGTTCTGCTTAAATGTTGGTTCCCTTTTCTGCTGTAGCTGGATTTATCACCTGTCCTGTCCCTGTGCTGTGTTTCACTACCAGGTCCTCTAGACCTGTCCCAGGAAACTTGGTCTTAATTTACGGGTGCCTACCAAAGCCCAGGGCAGTGCTAATGAGAGTGAAGATCGCAGGAGTGAACTGGCTGCATGGAGTTTGCTCTGCTAATTTTAGATGTCTGCCAGGTGGGTACAGCTGAGCTGGTGATCCCAGGCTGCCTGTATGCTCCATGGGAAGAAGCAATCACTTCTGGAAAGATTTTTCTACCTAATTTAGGTATCTGCTTTAGGATAAGGCAAATTGGGCATTGCTAGCTTCTCTCTACTGGCTGAAAAATTGGTCTAGGGTGACATGGGGTAAAGACTGACACTGTAATGAGATAAAATTAATACTACCATTTGTTACTATGGACTTAATAATACCACTGTTAAGGCTCATACCTTTAGCAGCATCCAGGCATCAAACACCAGAGATATAAATTGGGATGTAAATAGAAATTAGATGCCCACATAATTCTGGATCTGGTCCTATGTAGCTTCTAAAACTTTAAGATTAAAAATTATAATGTATATCTGTAAATAACTTTGTGTAACTTGCTAGAGCATGCTGGAGCAAAAATCACACATATTGGTAGCCAGATCCTGCACCTTATGCCTAGTTAATTTATTTTTCTGGGTAGTCACAATGAATTCAATGTGAATGGTGCAAATGAGATTTGCATTCACACTAGTGCAAGTCAGCTGCAGCTGAAGAGTTGCTCAAGGCAGTATAAGGTTTTGGTGTGTCTCAGTTTATAATCTTAACCTTGCCTTTTGCCAAAAGGTGTTGGAAATCAAGAAAAGAACAAGAAATTCTGTATTAGGCTGCACGTTCGCACCCTTCCTTACATCTAACAGCAAGAAGAGGTCCAGGCAGCTTTCTGCGTTAAAGAAATCTAATTTCCTTTTGTTGCGCTGTTGATCGAACAGAACACAGTCTTGCTGGCTGAGCAACATTTTCATTTTTGATGGGTAAATTGTGCCCGGCTTCCCCACTAGCAACGAGGACACACTTGCCGGAGGACAACACTGATTTTCTTCTGCTTTTAAGAAATGCTCTTTTACCTTCTCTCCTCTTCACACAACTGCATGCACCCCTTCATACCTGTATCCCACTTTACGTGATCTGAATTAAGAAGTGGACTCATCCCGTGATTCCTTGCACAAAGCATTAGCGTTCTGCAGATGCTTTTGCATGGAGGAAAACCAGATCCCTGGTAGATGGGCAGCAGGAAACGCTTCCTTTTTGCTAGTGGCTAAAACACTGCTGTTTGTTACACCTGCATGCTGGCCTGTTTAAATAGAGAAAAACACCAGAAAACACAGGGAGCGCTTACTCATTCTTCCCTGCCTGCCTGGCTCCAGTGTCTATCCTAATGCAAGCAAATCCTTTTGCATCTAAATTCCACAGCAGTTTCACTCCTGAAGAACTGTTCCTATCCCCATCACCGATAGCAGCAGAGAAGCTGTAGCCACAACCGTGTATTATGCAAAAAGAAGACAAAAGGTTTTTCTCCGCTCTTGGCACTTGAAGTTTCAGCACCTCGGAGCAGGCTAAGCAAGGGGCTCGCTATCTCGGCATGTTAATCATCAATTAATTGTAAATAGTTGCTGGGCAGATGGAGGAGCCTCTGTCGGCAGCAAGGTCAGAGCACAGGGTTGCTGTGTGGTGTTGCGGGGAATAAACCTTGTCCATGAGTGTCTCAAAGTCCAGACATTTATAAAAAGAGGAGCAAATTCTTCTCCCCTGATGGCTTTACCCTCTTGTCTGACTTACGTGAGAAATAAAATGACAAATCATACTGCACACGGTTCCACCAAATTCATCATCGTATTTGGTTACACAGGGCGAATGTGCTTAAACCTGCATTCACCTGGGTGTTTTCACTGCTTAGTACTCTCCAGAATACTTGCTGCTGTTAGCCCCTCTCACCAGGACAAGGTTTTCTTATTGTCACAATGCCACATTGCAAGGAAATTCAATGGTTTCTTAGCGCAAGGTCATTGCAGGCATCGTGGCTGTCATTACGACGCGTGTGTTACGTGATTGCAGTGGGAAGGGGAGATGGACCATGGGGAGATGTCTCGCTGGCCAGGTGGTCTGCACTAGGGACAGAGTGAAGTATGCCTTAAATCAGAAAGATCACTTCCCCCAAGTCCTGGGCAGCGAGTGGCTATTTAATACATGCAAGCAACACTGACATCGTTTAGGACAGAAAGTGAAATTTATTGCCCTGTTAGATTAAATGACATAAGAATATAAAGCAATTCAAAAGTAAGCACACAACTGGAATACAGGCAGTGCATCAGCGTTAACACCCTTTTCTCACAAGCAGTTTAAATATCTAAAATTATGAAAGAAAAACAATTGCTTCTTTATTTTAATTGTTGCTTAGCACTGTGAGTGAAGGAAATACTTAAAGATAAAAATGATTATTTGATTATTAAGCAATCATGCCCAATCCAACAGCACCAAGCCATCAGACGCACCATTCTGGGGTGCATAAAAGTTCCATTAGCCTCCAGAGGATGAATGCCACTTCATACATATGTGGGGTAAAAATTTCCAGTGAAATGTTAGTAGTGTGGCACATGCAAAAGCAGCCATTTTATGGGACCCAACTCGATCGCAGCACATAATCTGCAAAGAGACAGATCACCCGATATGAAGAAGCACCTGAGCACTATGGAAGAAACAAGGGCTGGTTCAAGCAGTGCATGTGTGGATTCAGGAATCCGACTCGCTGCAGGGAACCTTCATGATAAATGATCTATTTATTTGAAATTGTTGTGCTACATTTCATTATGTTCACTCTAGTCTCCATAGCACCGTACTCAGCAATTCTGAACTTTTAGTTAAGAAATCGTCTCCGTTCTTGTTTGTCTGAAATCATATTCTCTGTAGTTCATATTTTTATTATCCTCCTTTCAACCTTATGTTCTGCTACCTGTCTTGCTCTTTTGCTTTTCTGTTCAGACTTGTTTATTATAACCACAATTATAATATCTAAGCAGTGAAATGTAGGTTGACTAGGTTGCTCAAACTGCTATTTTTAATTAAAAACACACAATAATTTCAATATTTTTCCTCCTATTTCCTCCTATGTATGTCCTATATCTTCTGTTTCCCATAGCTTCTCAAAACTGAACTCCCTGCTTTGGTAAGCTACTGGACCAATTCCTTTAAAAGACATCAGTGTATTCAACTTGGAGCTAAAGATGTGTGTACACTCAAGAAATATTTTTGCTTGGTGTTCTCTTTAAGTGCTTTTTGCTACCAGTTGTCCAGATGAAGTTTATCTCCATGGTCTAATTCTACCTAATTCCACATTTCTTTATTTCACTTGCATTTGTTAAAGGATTTCTTGAGTACAAACACATTTTTTTGGGCACAGAAATAGCTGTTTGGATATTTCAGAGCTGTTTGCTTTTCTTTGTTTCTACTGCATTCAACAAAACAGGATTTTGTAGGCATATTTCCTAGTTAAACAGGATTACACTCAAGAAACAGAAAAGTTTCTTCTAATAGGAACAGATCTGCAGGAGTCCAGATACCAACTCACTGATCAGGCCAGAGCGTGATCCTAGTTTACATTTATTGTCTTTGGATGCGATTTTCTCACTTACTTAACCCCCATAGTTCCCACTGGATTTGTCTGGACTTCTGGGAGCTTATAATCCTACAGATGAGGTTGGGACATTTCTGTGGTTGACTGGCGAATCCATAGTTCTCACAGCTGTATCAAACAGTTTGAAAAGCTATTATACTTCATGCTTTGGGGGATTAAAATAGTCTTTTGCTCTTGAAGCCTTGGTAGTAATCCGTAGAAGGAGGGCAGGGGCAGCGCACAGAGGTTGTGCCAGCTTTGTGTGCTTTGGGACAGCTACACCTCTCGCAGAGGTACGTGATGCTGACGGTCTAAGGCAGGATCTTGAGCTCGTTGAACCTCAAGTCTTTAATTCATTGTGGCAAGGCTTACATTCCTGACATCAGTCTGTACATGCCACACGTCTAGATAAGTACATGGGGACGATGTTGCTCTCCTAAAGAGGAAGCCTGGATGGAAAGAACTTCTCCTGCCTTTCTGCCAGCCCCCTTGTCAATGTAGATGCTCAGAAATGATAGAAGTCCCCAGATAATTGCCCGTTCCAGCCCACGATTTTTTGATATTCAGCTTTACCAGCATCCCTCATCGTGCATCCCAGCAGCAAGCAGAGTGGCAATGCGCCCGCTCTGAACTTCTCCTTCTTTGATTTTAGTTCATGTCTGAATATGTGATTATTTCTTACCGGCAATAATTGTGTGGGAACAAACAGTATCTGTCTTCTGCTGGTTACTGCTATTCCCATTGTGTATTGGCTGGTGGAGCAACTCTTGGGATAATATATAGTTCCTCCCTCAAGTATGCAGTCCCTGGCAGTGCCAGACCAGAGTGCATCAGGGAAATCTCTCCTACAGGACATGGCAGGATGCAGAGAGGGATTACCTTTCTCTCCATTGGTCCATTTGGATTCCTTGACAAGGAGAGGCTTTGAGCGATATCATCATCCAGCCCTTGTTCCACCTCTTTCTGCCACTAACACTTGACATTTCTTCCCTTTTGTCCTCACCCAGAGCTAGCAACGTAATTCAAACAGAACAGCTTTAGTTTGCAAAGTCTTTTTGCCAGTGATAAATGGTGTGCATGATGGATGGCTGTGGTCTTGAAGATGATGGAGGTGAACAGCAGGGTGCTGCATGGATTTGTGCTAGCAGCAACATTATTTAATACTTTTATTAATGGTCTGGAAGGAGGTGTAACCAAGTACATTAACTAGATCTGCACATGACACTGTGCTGGAAAGAACTGTAAACCAAGTGAAGACAGAGAAATAACGCTAATGGAACCAGAGGTTAGAAATACGAGCAGGAAACAGAATGAGATTCTGTCTGGAAAAAGGCAAACTAATAAATCCGGGGATAATAATCCAAAACACAGATATTTAATAGGAGGGTGAGAGATCTGAAAAAAACACTGATGTTCTAAAAGAGCTAGTAATGATGGTTAAGAATGACTAGGCAATGGCTGTACAATGTGAAATGATGGAAAAAGGCAATTTTGGTTTGTAGACTAAATCCAAAGGTATCTTGCTCTGGCACGAGGGCTTGTTCCTCCTTGTGGGTATGACTTTCTACAGCACTTTGAGCCCTTACCTCCAAGCTTTATCTGTGAGTAAAAACCCACAAGTAGAAAAATGTCTTTGCAGCTGACTCTTCGCAGAAACACAGATCTGGAGGGCATCTTCTGGACCATCCAGTCCTCAGTCTGCTTATTGTGGGAGCAGTATCAGTCCACGTCACTCTCCTATCCTCTCCGCTCAGCCTTTCTACACCCCCACTAGGAGGCTGAACCAAGGCTTCTCCGATGGTAATTTTGACATCAAGAGCAGAAAAATGTGAAGGAGCACAAGTTAATTCCAAGAAAATTATATGAATGGGTAAGGAGATGAAGATTGGAATTTTTACACAGATAAAACTAAACAGGATAATGAATGTTCAGTGGAACCATTGCTATTCCTTTCACTCAATGCAATTAAGCTGTAGGTACCATTTTTTGACACCTGTAATGTTGGTGTTAATGCCATGGCATAAATTGAAATCAATAGGCAGTAACACGTGGAAATGGATGTTTGCCAAAGGAGGACTTAGAAACACTGTAGGAATCCTCAGGTGGGACTAAACAAACAAAAAGATTACTAAATAGCAAGATTTTTCCTAAAATGATTTGCACTAGATTGCTGAAGGGTCTTAAAAGCATGTGGTCATTGCAGTCACCCATTCAGCAGCATGCTGACTTGTGTGCGAACCTCAGGGGTGTGATGAAATATAAAGGTGCATGCAGAAAGCTGAAAATCTGTCCCACATGTACTCACTCAAGGGCAACCATCCCTCACTGGTGAGAGCTGTTCACCCCGTGGGTAAGGGATGCTGTGAAAGTGCCCGCTGGGATTGCAAGTGCAGTGTAAGCATAGGGGCCACTGCCTGCTGTTCTAGATAAATGCTTCATGCTGGGCAGCGGGTGCTCTGAAAATGGGAATGAAATTATTTAAAGTGGCAACTTGTTCTTGGTATCAATTATAAGATGGATGTGTGTGCAAGAAATATGGCTGCTATGAGCTGCCCCTCCAGAAGAATTCTCTGTCAGTATGCAGAGCTGAGAGTGGTACAAGCCAGGAGTTCCTGCTTTTCATAATGAAAACATGCGATCATTTCTACTGTGGGCCCTAATTAGCAGTAGAAGTGGTTGTACACTTGGCTGGTGGCATTATTCCTTGTGGAAAGGTTGTCTTCTTGTGCTGCAGCCCATCAGAGTTGCTCCCAACCATCCAGTAACCTAAGGCATAAGGAGAGAGAGGAGTGGGATCCATGAACTCAAATCCTCCCCTTATACAAACACCCCTTGGACACTGTAGTATGTCAGAGATTTTTGGTTTATTTTGTTTTGATTTGCTTTTAAATGCTGATTATTAAGCAAGCTGTGAGAGTAAGAGGAAGGATACATTTAGCTTACAAACAGCTCTCAGATTTCCTCATCAGCCTCCTCACCATCCTGAGGATTGAGGAAGAAGTAGGAAAGTGCCCTGTTTAGCTAAACAGAACCCAAGTCTATTTTCACCCATAGCAGAGAAACAGAAGGGCCAAGCTGCAGTATATATATATATATAAATTATGTGTATTCACTAAGTCAAGCAAAAAGTCCTTCACGTACTGAGAGCTACTTATTCTCCTGTACACTGTGGTACCTCCACTGCAGGCTGGGGAATTGCTCCAGCATCATAAAATTAATAAATAAACCCATCTAGCCTCGAGTATGTATCATCTGCTTAGTCACAGAGTAGAAATGCAGCTACCTCTAGGGTGGAACAGAGAAACCACCCGGTGAGCTTCACTGCAGTGTTAGCTCTCCAGGCTGGAGCTTTTCATAGCTCTGCTCACAAACCCATCATTAGAAATGTTAAGTTATAAAGAGCTGTGTTAGTGTCAGAGTGCAACTGCCTGTACAGGAAAATGTTTATAAGAATATTTTCCTTCAGTCAAATCTCTTTATTCCTAGAAGTTGTCTGATACAGACATTAAACTATTTCAGTGCTCTTTGCAGTAACATAATGAGTCCAGGAAAAAAAAAAAAATATGGCCACTGTATGAAACACCTGGGTATATCATATTATATCATATGTTACTAATTTTGATTAACCATTTCAGTCTGTGGTAAACAAGAAGACCAGTTAGAAACAAGCAATGTAAATGGTCCAGTATTGGAGGTCAGTTGTTCAAAATAATCCCCTATCTGGTAATCCCTGGATGATCTTTCAAAAAGGAAAAATATTCTAAATGAGAATGTGAAATGTAAGAGGAAAGTGAGCAGGACCTTGTATTATTCTCCTGGCATGAATAAGGAGGGTGAAGTGATTGGCAGGACTGTGTTTATAGCTCCAACATGAGAACCACTAATCCCTGTTAAATCTCCTGAGAAACAGCCGAACCTCACAGCATCACACAGGTCAATAGAAACTGGGAAGCTGCAGGATACAAAAATCTTGAACCATGTCCTATTAACTAATAAAATCCTGATTCGGGTATTTCCCCCCCACTGCAGAAC
Source organism: Cariama cristata (assembly GCF_000690535.1). Taxonomy (NCBI): domain Eukaryota; kingdom Metazoa; phylum Chordata; class Aves; order Cariamiformes; family Cariamidae; genus Cariama; species Cariama cristata. The sequence continues at coordinate 131,536 of NW_009604160.1, forward strand.
TCCATTTTTGCTGCTGAAAAAGGAATGTATCTGAGGTACGGCTCTCTGGCTGGGGGTCTGATCCCAGTCGGACCCAGGAACACGAGTGACCCCCCACGCGGTGAAATCAGCCCTGCAGCTCGGGCTGTCCTGTCCCTGCTGCTGCAGCCCATGGGAGCTGGAGCAGCCCGTACCGAAGTTCTCAGAGCACTGTAGGAGAACTGTTAAGTGCATATAATTACTCATGTGAGCATGTATTTTCAGGATCAAGGCTTAGCCTTTTAGCTACTGGGCATTCCTCCGTATTCTTATTCTTATTAAAAGCAATGATTTTATTAAAGGAGCGTTCTGGCACCTGTTGTACCAGACATCTACAATTACCTGACCACGGCGCAGTCCCATATGGGGAAAGACCCTGGTGTGCACTGGGTACCTCCCTGTCCCAACCCAGCCCAGAAGGCAGCCGGGGCTGTTCTGGCAGGTCCCCAGTACGGCAAAGTGGGGGACCAGTATGCCATAGAGCACTCACTTTTAGGAACAGGGGTAGCCTAGAGAAAAAAAAAAATCATCCCATTCCTGAGCCTTTGAACAGAGATGAGTGTAGAAGGTCATGCTGAGGCACAGGGAGTTAATGCTTCCTACAAAACATGAAAACTGCACAAAACCTGAGTTATTTTAGCCATTTCTTTTAGGAAAGGGGAGCTGTATCCTGGATGTTCCTGTTTCTCCCCACTGACTCTAAGCCTAAACTAGTAACCTAGGTATGGGCAGCTACACTGCACATCTCTTTTTCATTGCATTAAGCTCACTGGCTGTTAGAAACAGCACCTCAAACATCATGAACAGACAGCAGAGCCCTCAGGACAGCAACTGATGGGCCATGCTAGAACCTGAAGGGACTATCAGAGGTCCCAGGGCTGGGCTGAGAACGTTAACTCAGCTCCCCTAATCTTTGCTTAATCAAGTCACAAACTGTCCATGCCAAGTTGTTTTTATGGAAAGGTACTTCTTGCTCATTAACAAAAGAAGAGATGGAGAAGGGCAGAAAAAGGAGAAGTCAGGCAGTTTTCTAATGCTGGAGACCTAGAGGGTACAGGTGACTCCCAGACTCCCTGCAGAGGGGCTCAGCTTGACTGCGATTAAGAGCTCCACAGCATCTCTGAGCTGGTGGCCAAACCGGGGAATCCTGCGATATGCTAAAATGTGAAATTATTAAAGGCTGATGCATGGCTTGAACCCAGCTCTTTGCTCCTGCTGCACATCAGTGCTGTGGCCTTCCCACATCATGCAACCCAACATGCACTTCAGTACGTGCTATGGTAGTAACTGTGCCCAGCATGCCTTATGGACATAGAGTGGCTTTTTTTGGGTAAAAAATAATCTTTGGCAGCCATTAGTGTAAAAATAACCTCCCCAATTTTGTCTTGCTGGTCTCTGCCTGCAATCTGCCTCCTACCTGTGTCCAAAGCAAATCTGTTTCCCTGACCCTGGGACTTAAACAACTCATTTCCTGGAACTTGTTTGAAAATTCAGCAGCTACATCTAAAATAAGTACACTCATGGCTTGAAAATGGGAAAATTTTGGCCAAAATCAATTGGCATTTGCTAAATCATACTGCAATATAAGATAGCAGAATTTGGCCACGATTAGGAGCACAACATTCCATATCTCAAGGACCACTGAAATACCCATTTCTCAAGGCAGGACTTCTGTTTTCCCTATATTCCCAGACACGCCAGGTGGCTTGCAAATCTGATTGGCATCAGGGCACATATATAACCCATATATGATCCACATCCAGGTCTTACAGGTTACTGAAACCCAGGATTGATTGCCTACTGCCCCCAACAGCTGCAGGGAAAAACAACATCTGCATCAACAGCTCCAAGTAAAAACCCTGGGGAGATTGAGGCTGTGCTTCCCCAGAGTTTCCCTTGGCACCCTGTGACTCGTTGCTGAGTTTGAGAGGGACCAGATACTAAGAGCCCACTGTTTTGAACACGCAGAAAATAAAAGCTGAGCGCAAGATTTACATTTGTAAACTTACATGTTCTCTTTCTAAAATTTCCCTTCCACTACTCAATTTGATATGCGAGCTCAATCACCTCTTGCTTCCCGTGGAGATGAGTATGTAGGGAAGGATCTTTGTAGCTTGCCATCAAAGTGGCAGACGGACAGCTGGGGAACATCCACATCTGGGTGTGCTGTTGTTTTATTGCATGTTGCATTCCATATAAATTCCATATGGAGTCAAAATCATTTTGGACTTGGTACCTCCTCCGAGCCAATAGCTTAATTAGGAGTGTCTTGTTTTGTTGTTTTCCTAAAGGGGAGCTGCAGTCCAAGTGCATTATTATGGGTTTACACATTGCTGTGCTCTTAATATCAAAGCTTTTGTTTGGCTGGAGGCTTCCTTCCATGTGGGGGAAGGGTTGCTGTATGAATGTTGTAGGTTACACAATATTTTCCCAACAGAAAAGCAAAGCGCGTGAGTTGGATTCTGTTGTGATAATGCACAGGAGGAAGTCAAAAGCAAGTCTGTGTGGTAAAGGGAGGCTACGAATGAGATAACATGCAGAGTCTCATGTAATGTAACTGTTTCAGATTGCAGCCTGATGGCAAATTCCTGTATTCGTATTAGAGCAAGAAATGGGAAATCAGATAAAATAGAAGCATTCACAGGATATCCATTTACAGTTGCAAAATGGCCACTTTGATGACAGAAATGTTCTTGGTTGGATTCAAATGGCCATCTCTTTGGATTAATTGCATGTCCCTGAGTAGCACTGAGCGGTCTGAACTGGGTGTTATACTTGCATGTAGTCAGAAGACTGCCCAGAAACGATGGCAACCTGAGTAAACAAGACTGATACAAAATGGACAAAAAATGAATATTTTTCTTGTCCAGGTCGGAGAGGGTAAAGATAGAATGTGAGGCTCTGTCTTGGTTACGTAAACCTGGGAAATAAATCCAACTTGTCCCAGTCTCAGCTCAGTGTATTATCCTTCTTCTCTGGAAAGCGAGGATAACTACCAGGAGAAGGGTCCTGACAGTGTTTTTTAATTAACTGATAGAACAGTTTTTCAATGGAAGTAACAACTCATTTGCAGGGATTTCTCCTGTTAACTCAAAACACTGTTTTTCCCCTTACCAATGCAATGAGACTGACATCAAATTCCTCCCTATTTTTTATCTAGTATTACTTATGCTAAATGGGGATATAGCATATATTGTTAGGAAGGATTATTTGCATGGAGTGGTCATAACAGTCAAAATCTCATGTTATAAGCGGTGGAAGAAATCTTTCCCTTTTCTCTTACTCTCTCACCACCACCATAGGAATCCTGCACCTACACACATCTTTGCCGTTGTTCCACAGTGCAGAAATGGGATGCAAGAAAGACTTGCAAAATAAGCAAACATACTCCACCAAAAAAAGCAGTGGTGAGATATTGATTGCCTTCACATTTAAATGTGCCATGCACGGTTTCTGCACCACACATTTACTTACAACCATCTTCACAAGAGTGGAAAATCTGACAAGTAACTTTCTGTGGGGACATAAAAATGCAGGATGGAAACCTCTAAGCCGCGTGGTCTTTAAGGAGCAGTCATCCATTGAACTAAAGCTATATCCAGTATTACAGTATCTTGCTGATAGATGACATAAAACAAATTTGTTACTTAGAGAGGTATGTTGATTGGCTTCACGCTGGGCACGCATGGAGAAAGACATCTAGACTCTCTTTTATCCAGATGGAATTCCTAAGTCAATCAAATAAACATAATAATAATAAGGTTAATCTGGTCTTTACTCATTCAAGAGAGAAAAGCAGAGATGTGGATCTAATTACATAAATATTGTAAAATCAGTTTGCAGTTATCTCTTTCCTGCTTGGTACAGCCCTGATTCAGCATGCTTAACACAGTCCTTTTGGTCTGAATGATTTAATTCTGGGGCTAAAACCATTCAAGATTTGTTTGAACAAGAAAAATCTTGTTTTCTTTGGAGCATTTTGAAGTAGGCATAATTACAGTGTTGCAAATGCGATGCTCTGCTTAAGGAGCTGTCAGCATTTCCATATTAAACCTCTATTTTCAGGGGTTAACAGAATTGCCAGAAAATGAAAAAAAAAAAAAAAAGGAAAAAAAGAAGAGTGGAAAAGAGGGGTCCATTGTGGCCTGAAACTTGGTGTTTAGGTTTTTATCCAGGAGGGAGGTTTCGAAATCAAATTGTGCAAAATGAATTTACACTGTATGCTTGCAAAACTGCTCATGTCACTTTTTTCATGCTTTTTTTTTAAAAAAAAAGTCAGCCCACAATAAAGCACGCTTAGTTTGCTTGCTTCTACTGTACACTGCTCTTTAAAGTTAATGTCATTTCCATACAATACCCCCAATGTAATATGCCTTAGAGGCAGCATAGATTGAATAAGTGACTTGGAGCCAGGGTCTCCCAAGTTTATAATTTAGCCGCTGACTCACTGTGTGGCCTCAAGCAAACCACGTAACTTGTATGTCCTCATCTATGGTATGGTCTCAATTTTCCATTGTGTTGCACAACATGTAAGGAGCTCTGCTCATGTTCAATAGGAGCTTAACCCAATGGTGAGTGGGTTACAGGATCCTTGTAGAGGATATGAGACTTAACACAGCTCCCACTTACCAGGTTTTGTCTATCCTGTTCAATCTGCAGGAGATCAGTCTTCACCGAGCTGGTCCAGGTGGACATTTGGTGGAGGCATCTCCACCTGCGATTTCTGAGTCATGGAGAACAGTCTGCCTTGGTGCTGGCACTGAAATAATATTCAGAAACTTAAGTAGAATAACTGGGAGGCTGTTTTGCCTGAATGTGTAGGCTGCTTTGCACTGGACTTGCAGGAAACTCAGCTAATGTTGACCCTTTCCATACATTTTCAGTTTTTCTCTTTATGTGTTTCTCCACTGTCCCATCATGGCTGAGATTTTCCTCTACCATAAAGCCCATTTGCCTTTGCATACAGCAGAGAGTCAAACTCCTGTTACATATTATTCTAGTCACATGGAGACGAGAACATGGACAGCTTGTGTAAACAGGGGATGGGGGACAGAGAGGCTTTTTCCTGAAGAACAGCAACTCCTAAGAAGTAGGTCCTTCAGCATTTAGCCAGGACTGGGAAGGCCCCTTTTGCACTTTTACAGCGAGTTCTGTCCTGTTGTAGACACTTTTGAATGATAACACATTTGTGGGATCGTGAGAGTAGAAATATAAATTTAGAAGAAGCTGTTTTGGTCATTACTTCGAGTCTTCCGTATTGCAGACAAATGTACCCTGGCCGTAAGTTCAGATGTGTCTGCAGAACACAGGCCACAAGACATCCCATCTCCCAGCCCCTTGTAGCCATCTACAGATTGGCAATCAAAGACCAAGCGTTGCAGCCGAGGTGTGTCACAAAAGGAGAACAAGAAAGACTCAATGGGCTGCCAGTGGCCTGTGTCAAGAACAGGGTAGACACAGTGAGACTGAGCAGATTTAGAGAGATAGGGGGTCACAGACAGCCTTGCCCTCTCTGAAGGGACCTTTGCTCAGCCAAAGAGGGTCACCAAGAACATCCTGGCTTCAAAAAACGTCCCACTTCTTCTTCATTGCCTGTCTACACAAGCTGCCGATATCTGATCACTTTTTGACCTCATGCAATCATTTCTCTTGTACAACATCTTGAAGCACAATCTCCACAGATTCACTGCACATTTTGTGAAGAACCATGTCTTTGCTTTTTTTTTTTTGTTGAATCTTCCACTTAGTAGTTTCATGTGGTGCCTTTGTGGTCATGTCCTGGAAGACAGCTTACCTCAAAGGGAATTTTTCCTCACAGATTTTTAGTTTTAATAGCTAGAGACCCTCTAATGTCCTTGTGCTGTTTTCCATATTGCCCATGTAGCAGTGCTCATGTGGTCGCAGTTTTCTATCTGTGGAATGGGAATGATAGTGTAAGATATCATCTAATATATATGGGATTATAAAACACAGGAAATCCCACCATGATCCAGTATTCCCTGCCAGTTAACAAAATAATTTTATGGCTCTGAGCAGACGTGTCACTAGAACAAGGATCTGGATTTGTGTCCTGCCTTTAAACGTTCATTTTCATCTTTAATTTCAGTCCCAAACTGAACTGTTGGAAACTTGTAATAGAATGAGATACTTGTAGAAAAATATTTTATTGTGAATGTGGGAAATATTTTGAAATATTTTGTTTGTTTGGGCTGTTTCAACACTAAACTGTATTTACAGTTGTTCTCCATTCACCTTGTGGAAATTATTTTCTTCTGGTTGTCTTTTTGCTGGCTGGGCTTCCTTGTTGAAGTGAATCTCCATTGCTTCACAACAGATATGCAGATCTCAGCATGTATGTGTATCTCCAGCTAAAGCAGATACACGTCATGCTGACTTGATCTGCTATAATTTTAATTTGCTTAGACCTGACCTGAACAATTTTCAAATCACATTGACCCCAAGTTAAATGCTTTCCTTCAGCTTTCCTGAGGGAAAATCATAGAATCATAGAATGGCTTGGTTGCAAGGGATCTTAAAGACCATCTAGTTCTGACGCCCCTGCCATGGGCAGGGACACCTTCCCAGTTTGCTCAAAGCCCCATCCAACCGGGCCCTGAACATTTCCAGGGATGGAGCATCCACAACTTCTCTGGGCAACCTGTGCCAATGCCTCACCACCCTCACAGTGAAGAATTTCTTCCTTATATCTCACCTAAATCTACTCTCTTTCAGTTTAAGGTCATTGCCCCTTGTCCTATCATTACATGCCCTTGTCAAAAGTCCCTCCCCAGTATTCTTGTAGGCCCCTTTTAGGTGCTGGAAGGCCTCTATGAGGTGTCCCTAGAGCCTTCTTTTCTCCAGGCTGAACAACCCCAACTCTCTCAGCCTGTCCTCACAGTAGAGGTGCTCCAGCCCTCGGATCATCTTTGTGGCTTCCTCTGGACTCGCTCCAACAGGTCCATGTCCTTCTTGTGCTGAAAACCCCAGAACTGAAGGCAGCACTGCAGGGGGGTCTCACCAAATTGGGGTAGAGGGGCAGAATCCCCTCCCTTGACCTGCTGGTCACATGGCTTGTTATGCAGCCCAGGATACGGTTGGCTTTCTGGGCTGCCAGCACACATTGCCGGGTCATGTTGAGCTTCTCATCAACCAACACCCCCAAGTCCTGCTCCTCAGGGCTGCTCTTGATCCATTCTCTGTCCAGCCTGTATTTGTGCTTGAGGTTGCCCCAACCCATGTGCAGAACCTTGCACTTGGCCTTATTGAACTCCATGAGGTTCGCAAGTGCCCACCTCTCAAGCCTGTCCAGGTCCCTCTGGATGGCATCCCTTCCCTCCAGTGTGTCAACCGCACCACACAGCTTGGTGTTGTCGGCAAACTTGCTGAGGGTGCACTCAATCCCACTATCCATGTCATCAGCGAAGATGTTAAACAGCACTGGTCCCAATAATGAATATGGAAACATTCCAGGAAAATTAAGCTTTTCCTAGGGGCAACACTGCCTTTGTAGGAAACAAATTTGATATTAAAAAACTAAAAAAAACCCAAAATGGGAAATTTATGGGTGGCTCTACTTGCCTATTCTCTTAATTTCGTGTGAATGCTGTGGAGCTATGCTGCTACATCAAACAGGATATCATTTCAATCTTATGGAAACAGCAATGTTTGAATTCAGCATTACACTAATAAAGACACTTTTCTTCTGCCATCTAGTCAATATTAGCCAGCCTGCCAGGTAGTCTAACAGGGTCTGAGACACGCCTTGTAAAGTTACGGTGCTTTACCAAAATCAGAGTGGATGATAACCCTAATAATTAATACCTACAAGGCACTGTACATCTGGGAAGCTGGTGGAAACATGTAAAACATGTAAAATAGACACTGTGCACCAGATTTTATAGTGGTTTGTAGGATTTACAAGACCTAATGCAAGTAGCACTTCCTAAGACTGTACAGCTCAAGACCCCTGAAGAGAAAAATGTCTGCAATGGGGAAGAGCAGTGTCAGCTGTTTAGGAATGGCTCTCTGGGATGCCTTGGTGGGGTGAATAAATGGTGATGTGGTTTGGATGTCAAATGCAACGGTAGAGGCAGCAGGTTGGGGTGGTTTATAAATTAATTAATCTTTGGTTTGGAGGAGAAAGACTTTACTCTTAAGACTTAATGCATGGATGTAATATTAAGAAGAGCTGAATGTCTACAAAGCTCAGCTATTGACTTTCTGAAGTATCAGCTAGCAGATCTGAACCTCACAAAAGTGACTGCAACATTTGTGTAGCGCTGAGTGGCTTTCATTGAGGGCCTCTGTTGTGTCACTAGAGCTGGATAGACTTTTCAAACATGGTATTTTTTTACGTATTCCTTTTGCCAAAGGCATTTCCAAATACAATCCTGCACCTTTCCCTAAAGCTGTTCTTGCACATAAATTCAAGTGTCCTCTCCCCTGGAGACACAGGGACACTTATATTGCAATTCTGCCAGCTTTTTGGGTACCAGCTGGCAGACAATGCTGGTACTGGACGAAATTATATTCCACCACCACTGCTCCATGGTTCTGCCTTTGCGTTATGTCTGAATCCCATCAATCCAAAAGCATGAAGGACCAGAAGTGCTGCTTCAGACCAGAGCTTCACTCAAGGCTGCATGGGTGTCTCCACCTGGCCTGCTAGCAAAAAGATTACTTTCTCTTTAATAACAGATGGTGGTAGTGAGACATGAAAATTAGGACATATTTTCATTTGATATTGGAATATCATGAGCATCAGTTATTTTGGGAAGGAGTCCAAAAAATACTTGGAGAGAGTCTAAAACTGCAGATGAATCCGCAGGTTTATTTTATTGGGTGATTTCAGTTCTGCCAAATATTTGTAGTGTAAAGAAATCATAAAAATTGCTGGTGGTCCTCGCCTGGCGGGTACTTCTCACATATTTGAGACAGTTGTACGAACTGTGACAAGAATGTTTGATCTATTAGCTTAAAAACAAATTAGAGTCTTCAAGAGAAATAAATGAAGTATAGATGGTAGAAATACATTACTCTTATCTTAGAGAGACCAGGAATTTTTGCCCCCAGGCTTTATTTGCATTTAATTATCACAGTTTGGATTTCCTCTACTGCATGCATGGAGGTTTAGTCTGTCTCGTTCTGTCCTCTGTTCTGAAATAACATTAGTACCTGTTAATGATTATCATTGTCAATTATGTATTCTGGTTATATGCACATTATAAGAAATACCAGTTTGTTTTAATAAATCTTCAAAAGGCAGCCTAAACCTGTGCCTTATCTCCTTTCTGCTTTGTAATTTATTTATTTTTATGGTTATGATATATGAAAGACACTGCACGCTCCCAGGGACTGTGAACGGGTATCTACTCAGCACTTCAATTCTGAGATGACAGACAGAAAAGGTTTTATTTTAACATAGCTTTCCAAATGAACTGAGAGGGTGGTGTATCTCAAAGATACACAGAGAAATAAGGGAGGAATACAGGTCTAGAAATGCCGAGATGCAGTCATACGCATAAAGGAGAGAAAGCCTAGATGTACAGTGAACCCGTAAGTCGTTTAGTTTGACACATACTACTTTACAGACTAGCTGATGCTTACCATGTAGCAATTATTTTTTTTCTAACTTAAATTATTTTGGGTAGGATAATAATTTCACTGTAGTCCTGACCTGGCAAAGGACTGGTTGCCTCACTTCCTATTGGCATGTGGGGAACAAGGATAGTCCCATTAAAAAAGTTTTTTGCTGCGTTTTAAAGGAGAATTTTGTTTTGAGTTGTGCACACTTAGTGTTTATGCCATTTGCCCATGCAAATTTTCAGGATTATTTTCATTCGCTGGACTGGCACTGAAATGTCCTCTCCAAAAGGAACACTTTAACCAAGCATTCTTTATGTGGTCTTCAATTAATAAACAGGAATATGCCTTTCTAACCCTGGGTGTAATGATTTTTCTGTTTGCTGCTACTGTATGTAATCTAAATGAATGAGGCAGTTATATACTGTCCTTTCATCTGGGATATCAAAGCACTTTATAAATATGGGCCAATCAGTCTGACGTGCAACCACTGATTTGTGGCCTTCTTGGAGGTGGCATGCGGTTGACATTTTGGCTGGCAAAGCGCATTTGAACAGCAGAAAATATTGGTTTTCTCAGTTGGGATAGACTTGGAGGTGGGGAGGTGTGATACTATCCAAATCCATCTCTAACACATACCTGTCCCAACAATGGGAAGCAACACCACTACCTACTTTCCAGCTAGGTAAAGTATGGGCTTATCAAAGAGCACGACCAAAGCATCTTCCATCACTGGATCACTAATTTTAATCCAGCCCAAGATGGTGGCTGCCAAAAATTATTACCATATGGTAAGCTGGTAAATTGCCACAAGGAAATGAGCTTGGTGGTCCCAGATTAGTTTCATATGGACAGGTGTCTACACCACAAAACCACCATCGTAACTGCTACTAGCTGCTGGGTTTCAGAAGGGAGGTCCAGGACTGAACGGGCAGTGGTAACACAAGTGATGCTTCTAGAGGTGGGTTCTCAAGGCCAGAGAGATGAGGCTGTTAGCGTCTGTTGAGGTGTTTCTTGATACCTGTGAACACTTCACTTTCCTGAGCTGTCAGCTAGCTTGTACGGTGCTTTCTGTCGTTACTGCGACAAGTGGTTTCTGTTACCTTCACACAGAGACCCTATCCCTCCCTACTTCTACCCTGTGAAATGGATGCCACAAAAAATTTCAACGGGGAGTGTGTATTGAAGGTATTAAGTTCAGACTTCAGACCACACAAGTAGTCTTTAACATCTTTGGTATGACTTGGAAAAGCCTCCAGGAACACAGGACTGGGAGGACCTTCTGGGTCACTGATCCCAACCTCCTGCTGTTGCAGGCTTTCACTTTGCATAATCCTTTTGAAAAGCTGACTAATCTCCCAAAATGTGGACAATCACAGGAAACCTCAAAAGCCCTCTATATAAAAAAGGTATCAAATCTGTTTTGCACTTCTCTAACACCTTTCATCCAAAACTTGTAATGAGTTTTGCAAACATGGAGTTAAGAATTGCCATGCCAGTGGGAGGAAAGGATTATCCTTACTGTACTGGGAGGGGGGGGGAGAATTTGGGAGACAGCAAAATTATGAAGCAAGTAGAAATTCTCATTCAGACAAAGCTCTTAGTGGCTTGAGGACTCTGGCTCCAGTGGAGATATCCAAGTCCATACAATCAAATCAATTGGACAGCCAGGAATTGTCTCTACAATGACCTGAGAGGAGGTTGTAGCGAGGTGGGGATTGGTCTCTTCTCCCAAATACTGAGCGATAGGACAAGAGGAAATGGCGTCAAGTTGCGCCAGAGGAGGTTTAGATTGGATATTAGGAAAAATTTTTTCATGGAAAGGTTGCCAAGCATTGGAACAGGCTGCCCAGGGAAGTGGTGGAGTCACCATCCCTGGAGGTATTTAAAAGATGTGTAGATGTGGTGCTTAGGGATATGGTTTAGTGGTGGACTTGGTCATGCTAAGTTTATGGTTGGACTTAATGATCTTAAAGGTCCTTTCCAGCCTAACTACGTCTATGATTCTATGAATTAAAATCAGAGTTCCTGACTCTCTTTTTACCTGCCTTTTAACCACTGAAGTGTACAACAGCTCAAGATTTTTTACCTATCAGCCTCACTATTTTTTCCAGAAGAAATAGATGCTACATCCTATTTCTCATGTGAAATAAAATTATCATCATTATATATCATAGTTAAGTGTACTCCAGGTGGGCAGGAGATTCTGTTATAGTGAGGGAAGACTATCAGCAGCAGATCATAGGGGTGTTTTTATCTATAGAAGATATAGCCAAGTCATCAGAGAGAGATACACTTCCTGCATTTCCACATCATGAGAAAAATGTTACTGAATTCATGCTCAAAGCCATGAAAACACACATTCCTTCTGTAGGAAGAATGAATCCTGGGAAACGTACTGTGTTGCATGTCAGGGATATGTTTCGCTTACATCTCTAAGCCAGATTCTGCTCTCAGTCCCATTGACTCTTGACTGAATTTGACCTCTCTGATTTGCTAGCACATTTTTTAAACTTGTAAGTGTAACTGATGGCAGAGTATGGCCCTGGAGCTATTTATCTATCAGCAGGTCATGGTATAGTTGTAAGGAATATCAACAGCGTTAGGAAGTGGAGAAACTAGTCCCCACAACCTTGAAGCACCACTACTTAGACACTGTTTCAGGTTACTGGTGCTAAGATAAGAGTACAAGTCCACTTTTGATCAACATATCTCATAGAGTTTTCTTAAAATTTGTTATTTTAGGGGCTGATCCCACTCTACTGCACAGTCGATAAAAATCTATCTTCCCATAGATTTTACAAGAGATTTAGGTTGAATTGCAAGTTTGCTAAATGAATTTAATTCGACGCTGGAAAAGGGAATACATGGACTCTTTATCTCTTGTGCAGATGCCATATCGGCAAAAGTTAGTAAAATTGTGCTTGCAAATGTGTCCGCAGAACATTTGGAGTTGAGGGCTCCTGGAAAGAAATGAAATCCAGGATAAAGAAGTGCAGGGGCCAAACACTGATGCACCCAGTTGCACTGAGAAGGATCAGCCCCAAAGATCTGCAATACTTGGAGTAAGCAACTAGGAAGTTTGAAGGATCTTATTTGCCTCTATTGATAAATGAAGGAAGAAAAAAAAAATATGAGTGGCTGTAGAGTATGTTTTCTCAGTCTGTGGTTGTTAGAATGGCTCATTTCATACTGGACACATGTAAGAAAGAGACAAAACTGTGAATTCAAGCAAAATTCAAGTGCTTTCTCACCTGTTCAGGGTAATCTGGCCTTTAATGGAACAGCTTCTTGGGAAATAATTAGTGAGGCTTTCTTGTTTTCTGAGAGTGGCTGTCCTCACAATGCATCAGGAAGTTTGGGGGTGAAAAGAAATGATCTGCAGAGAGAGTATGAGCTTTCATAATAGGCTGACTAGGCTCTGTATAGACACTTGACATTGCACTGGACTTCTATTTTCCCAAAGCAGGCCTGGCATTGGGTTGGGTGTTCAAAACAGCATTGTCTACTAATGCTCCCTTGGCCAGCAAGAGGGGATCTACAGCCCCCTGCTCCTGCTGTGCCTGGCAGAAGATCATGCTTCCATGCTACTGTAGTCCTCTAAAATCAGGTGCATTTGCTTTGTAGTACTCCCCAGTTATTTCTGTTACAAAACTACTTTCCATACTGACATATGGTGCATCGGCAAAGAAGTTCATATGAAACAGGACATTTCAGATGACAGTTCACATCTCACCTTTAGCTCAAGCTGTTTTGCAGGGAATACTCCAGCAGCCTGGGAAAGGGAGCTGTACTACATGGTGTACTCAGCAGGACTGGCAGATCTTACCCCAAAATGCTAGATTTCACTGGTATCTGCCATGGCATGGTTACGTATTTTTAAATCACTTTAATCAGTTCGCTCTTCGAAATTTTTGTTTACTGTTTTTTTCTGTGACAGATTCACTTTTCTTCTCTCATCAGAGCCATACTAGTCTGAGATAGACATGGAGCTTAAATTGGTTTTCCTTAAGGTCAAGTTAGGAGTGCTTGAATTGAGGCTGTGTGCTCATTTGGAGGGCTCCTAAAAATTGAGGACTATCTCTATTCTGGAAAGTTCAGCTTCAGGCAGTTTTTTCACAAGTGCAGCTCCCAAAATCCCATAGTGTCCCTTTACTGACTTTGGGCCTTGGAGAACAGGAATAAATACCAAATTTGGGGTTGTCTCTCAACCCAAATTTTGAATGTCCTGCAGATTGCAGTGCTTGGATTTCATTATAAATGACAAAATTCAGGATAATGACAATGTTGCTGTGTGCATCTTGGCTGACTCACAGCACTGCTCCACATTTGGATGTTTGATTCAAACTCCATCTCTAATTATTATGTCACAGGGACTGGCCAAGTGCAGTACCTCCGACTGACATTGTGTTGGACTGTGTATTTTGTTCCAAACCTCTGCTGCTATTACACTCAAAGCATTAGCTGTAGTGCAAGCTATACAGGGATGATTTGGGGATCTTGTAGTAATTTCCGAAGGCGTATCCTCTTTCCCAATGCACAGAGAGACTGAGTGGCAACATTGTCTTGAAATGGGCTCCCTTTCTCTGTGGTGATACAATTATGTCTATGGAACAGATGTATAGATGGACACCTGGTGTTTTTTGTTGGCTGTTTTTTGCCTTGGAAGAGTTAATTCTTTCCCTTCTAAGCCAGGATCCTGCATGAGTTTACTCATTGAGTCATTTATGGGCTCAGCTCTTCCACATTGCCGCTTCACCAGCCCGTCTCTCCTCATATTCCTGGTGGCATCTGGGCTCCTTCTGACCTTGGTCTTCTAATAGTCCTGGGCTAGCGCAGACTACCCGGTTGGCTGCATTCCTGACTTGCAGTCCTTGTTAAAGACAAAATCCTGTCTTTTTACAGTTCAGTTTCTTTCCATAAAGTTAATGAAGTAACCCTCCTTTTACAAGGCAGCTGACCCTTTGGTATTTCTTCCTTTTGGCGTGCTGAAGATTCCCGATGCTGCCAGAATCCCCCTCCCTCCCCCTTTTTAAGGCAGTCCTGTACGTAAAGCAAGTGGCTTCCCCAGGAAAGCAAGAAGCTTCTTGGCATAGAAAGGAGCCTTCTCCGACAAGGTGCATGCATTGTATCCTTAGAAAACTTGCTCTTTCCATTAAAATACGTTATTGGAACTATCTGGATATTTCTATTAGAGATGAGTCCAAACCATGAGGCTGGATCTGAACTCAGTCAAACCATGAGGTTGCTTAAGTCAGGAGTACGATCTCGGTGTGTGCTTTTTGGCTTGAGTTGCTCTCCTGTTTGCACAGCGTAACACAAAAAGCATCACTACGCTGTTGGGAAAGCTGCTGACACAACTAAGAAACCAAGCGGTAAAGACTTGTCATCAAAATCAACAAACCTGAAGGCAAACGGGAACCTGGTAGCATGAGTAATTGTGATCCCCTGCCCAGCCACACAGATCAAACTTTCTCTTCTCAATAATCACCAGGTTTTATGAAAGAAAAAAATCAATTTCAGATGAAGCACAGAGCAAAAATTCCCCTGCATTCCTCTTACTGGGGAAAAAAAGAAAAAAAATCTCCTTCTTTGGACTTAGTCTGTGTACATCTTTGCTGTGTACCAAGCTGCAGACAGTGGCCTCTCATTTCATTAATTGACAAACACCATCCCCTAAACATTTCCAGGCACAGTCATTTTCTTTTCTCAGGTTTACTCAGTGGTTCTTACTGAGGTTTACATTTTTCCATGCATGTGCTGAGAATAAACTTGCCTCTACGATCTCATCTCTTGTGCTATGAGAAGCTTTGATAATGTAATTCATAAGCAACTTCATTTTCTGGGTCTTTCTCTTTTTGCAAATCTCCCGGCTTTGGCTATTTACTTGTCCCTTTGCAGCAAACTGCCCCATTTCCCAAATACCGCAGAACTTTCTGAACTGCAGCATTTCATGCCATTTGTCTCTCTTTTTAAAAGGCTGATCTGTCTTAAAGAAATTTTTCTCATTTAAAAATAATTTTGCTGTGGTTTTGCAGTCAGCATGGTTCCCCCCCCAAAAAACCAAAAAAAAATCCCTGCAGGCCTATTTCTTCTCCTTCTCCCATGATTACGCTGGTGTAATGACACTGATGCCAATGGAATTATTCCTGTTTTACATCAGTGTATATGAGATCAAGCTCTGTAGGATGAGACATACTCAACACCTTCACAAAATCGTATTGGGGACTGGGCCAGAAGAGTACCTCCATCTATCAAAAGCAATTTCAAAGTGCTCTTTCATCTTTGATCTCTCAGACAGAGGAATATAATCATCCACCAGCAGGACACAACAACCCCCAGGGTGAAATCTAGCAATACGTTTAACATGAAGAAAAAGGCAAAAGCAGCACAACACGACCCTTTAGGAATGTAAGCAAGGAATACAGTGCCCAGCTGAAATTAGTGTTACTATTTGCCTGGTGGAAATGCTTGGGAAGCCCAGCCAAATTCAGGGCTCCAGTCTACCAGAGCAGCCGCAGTGAGGGCAGTCTCTGTTCCCCAGCGCTTGCAGTCCCAGTGACAAACAGCAATCAGACCGCGGGCCAGCAAGAAGTTGAGCCAGGCAGAACTAAAATATCCCTGTTGGAGTGCGGTCCCATGAGACCGGTGTTATGTCTTACCAGAAACAAAGAGAAGAGCACATTTCCAGTCTCAAAGACTTCTCTGTCCCATTAAGGAAAACTCCAGACTACAATTAGAAAAAAAAAAAC
Organism: Cariama cristata; assembly: GCF_000690535.1. Classification (NCBI taxonomy): domain Eukaryota; kingdom Metazoa; phylum Chordata; class Aves; order Cariamiformes; family Cariamidae; genus Cariama; species Cariama cristata. Next base: position 147,888 of record NW_009604160.1, read on the forward strand.
AAGAAAAAGAGACGCAGCCACAGCATGCCAGTTTGAGTCCAAAATGCAGCCTAAAAAAAAGAGGGCATGCTCCCAGGAGAAGGCTGCTAGCACCCTCTTGGGCTGGTGGCTCCAAGCTACCTCGCTCAGGAGGGTGGGAATGTGACCCCAGAGAGAGACCATCCCTCCCCCAAACCCAGAGCCGCTGGGTAAATATTGACTCAGAGCGAGGAGTGGCTGAATCACTCCTTCCTGCCCTGCCGAGGTGTTTCCCTCCACCCAGCAAGCGTCCAAGCCCACCCTGCACAGCCCAAAATATCAGATGGGAGTTGGCACCCATGCTGATCAAAGGACATGGGCTCAGACGAAGAGACAAGAGCACTTCTGTTTGTGCAGGGCTGACGTGTTTGTTTGCTCTCCGAGTGGGCGAACGTCTCCTCCAGTTAGTTCTGTGGGAGGACACGCGGTGGGAAGGGTGGGTAGGTGGAGGGATGAGGGGCTGGGGAGCTCCTAGTGTGGTTCTTCCATCCTTGTCACGTACATCACACCACAAATGCTCTGACTGCTGGTACACAGCCAGTAAAGGTGTTGTGCCATACACGCTCAATGATAAAGCAAGGGCCTGGGTTCATGAAGTCTCTGCCCCAAGATGCGTTGAAGCAACAGTGAATTTGGAGAAGGGGTAGGAAAAAGTCCAACTGTCTCAGTTGTGTGACTGTTGCCAGCTCAGGATTCAACCGTAGGGTGAGAAGATCTGGATCATATCACTAAACCTACTCAGTTCATAATCTAAGGGTATTAAAGTAAAGCACGGGGAAGACCTGGGAGCCAAGCAGTGGTGACCACTGACTGGAAGTGTGAGTGGGTGTCATGAACATTTGGGTGGCTACTGGCTTGTGTAATTGAACTGAATGTAGGAGAAGGCTGAGTTTGCTGTTGCAAGCACAGGTCTGGGTTTCATTTCAAGTCTGCTACAGATTTCCTAACTGGGTCACCGTGCGAGCCTGTAACACAGAAATGATATGTTCCTCCTTCACTGAGCTGTCGCAAGGTTCAGGGCTTGAAGGTTTCAAAACTGGTTGAAGATCTCCAAGAAAAAAAGAGCAGCTGTGCAAGAAAGAGCATATGCTATGGATCTCTTTATATATGCTACATTACCAAAAGCGTTGTATTTATGTATTTCAAAACTGGGCACTGGGTTACATTTTCATTCCCCAGTACAAAGGCAAATACATTCCAAACAAAGCAATGTTATTTCAACAAAGCAAGGGTTGAAATCTCTCCAGGGCTCCATTCTGTCTCATTTAGATCGGGCATAAGATCTTAAAGCAGAGTTTAGTGGTCGGCCGATCATGTTCCCCTGGGAAATGACAGAGTGGTAATTCAAAAAGGGTAGTGAAGTACAGCATTGTCTTGGTCTGCAGGACTGTTCTTCAATAAAACCAGCAGCTCACCCGGCTTACAGGAGAACATTTTGTTCCAAAGGAGTTGTGGCTCTTCATTAAACAGAAGAATTCACCTCCGGCTAGACTTGGGTGTAAAATGAAAATGTTATTGGAGGCAAAATGTCTTTGTGAAGACAGCATTTCCATGATGCCTGCCATGATTGCCTGGGCATATCTAGCAGTTGAAAGTTAGGATGAAAGGTACATCTCCAGGACACCAACTCCACACATGTTGAAAACTTCATTCAGGCTTGGGAGATAGTTTTAACTCAGGCCAGGAGCTCTGAGGAGGGGATAAGAGAGCCTGGGTCCTGTCTGGCCATGGGCTGGCATTTACCCACTTTGCAATGAGGACCGAGATTTGATCACGAGTGTGTCAAATCTTTCAGGACTTTCCCGAAAGCCTTTCCTTGGAGTAAACAAGTTCTCCTACATCTGACACAAGAGATTGGGAAAGAATCCCAGAGTATCTAAATACAAAAAATTATGAGACATGCCTCCTTTCCTCCAAGTCTCCTAACACACTCGGGAAAGTTTACAAAGAGCAAAGATGCAGTAGGGTCATTCAGGGAAATAATTCATGTCCAGACTGGCATAACCCAGGTGTTCAGATATGGCTGTCTCCCACTCGGATTAACTCCGTAGGAAAGATCCAGTTTATGCGGTTCCTCAGTGTATGAAGATGAGAAAAAGCACCTCAGGCCATACAGTTTCAGGGGATTTTTGTTACAAGATTATTTTCCTAAAAATGGCACCGTCCCTCTGGGGATGAAACTTACTGGGAAATATATGAAAATTTAATGAATTCCATGAGTTAATTCCTACTTTTCTTGCATACTTAAGGCAAGATTATTCCCTTGTCATCTTCAGATCACCTAGGAGTTCTTTATTGTACAGCCAAAGTGTCCACCTTTAGCTTGACCGGCAGGTTTTGTCCTGCAAACTCTTAGGCAGTGCAACAGCCAAGCTAACTTGCAGAGGCACTCTCATGTCTAATCATTGCCTCCTACTCAGCCTCTCCCTTTTTCACCCAAACATTGCTCACCAAGGAGGGCCAACAGCCTTGGATCTGCTCAACATAGAGCAAGACCCTTCCTGCACTCTTTTTCATCGTCTCTTCTGTTTAAGTACTGAGTTTCCAGCGCTTGAGAAATTGTACAAGATAAAGACTGATAGACCATTTGTCTGCTATGGTATAAAATTCTCATGTAGACTTTAAGGCTTAGCCGAATACTTGTGTTGGGGCAGTCAGAGGGTAAATATCCAGGAAAAGACGTAGTTATCGTGTTTCAGTGGGGAACACTGCTGTGACAATCTCTTGAGAGGAACAATTCCATCTAAAGCATAACATGGCAGGGGTTAAGTGTAACCCAGCCTGGATGTAGCTTGTTTAATTAATCAGCCCAAGAAAAACGTTGCAGTGTAGGCAACAGAGGCCTGTCCACTGCTGGCTGAACAATGTCCTTGCTGGACACACTCTGTAGGAACCTGAAATCTTGTTGACTCATGTGTACTGAATTTCCAGACTTGACTCACTGGCTACTAAAACCATAAGATTGCATGGTGTGTCTCGTATTTTTCCTGGAAAAAAAGAGCAGGTTAATATAACTACATTTGGTTGATTAACATATGAATCTGTTTTGAAATCTCCAGAGCATGTATGTAAAGAAATTAAACTAATCTCAAACCAGCTAAGAAAAAAGCCCCAAATATCTGGAACTTCAGAATTCGTTTCTATAATATTCCTGGTTACCTCATCATTTGGGCTAAAGGCAACAGATACACATCCTGTCTTTTCTCATATGTATCTCTCAGTACCTGCTGAATTTCATGCGATGATGGGTTTATTCTAGGGCCATGTGTGGCAGGAAGTGCTATTGAGAAAGGTACAAAGAGTAGACACACAGGTGGTTTTAGAAAAAATGCTGTCTCGCTGATTAGTATAAAAAATCTGCTGTGTAAATGGAAAAACTTCCTCACACAATGCAAAACTAACCTGAGAAACTCATTGCTATAGGAATTAATTGAGACCAAAACCTTGACAAAGAACAAGAAGAAAGAAAAGAAAAGAAGAAAAAGAAAAAAGAAAAAAAAAACAGGAAAAAGAAAAAATATAAAAACCCAAATCAGGTGTTTACAAGGTTAATAAGAACATAAGGACATTTAGAAACATAATAGTACTCATTAAGGGAAGAAAATAAGACTCTCAGAAGAATTAAACATGTTGGAAAGGCTGTCTGCTTCAAGACAGGAAAAACCTTTTAGTGTAGCTGACGGCTATTCGAAGAGGTAATTAAGCACCAGCTCTACTTTCAGTTGTAGTCCGTACAGTGCATGTAGTCCATGTTGGGCCTGATCTTAAATCGAATTTATTGGCCTTCATTGTATGAAAGGTGAGCATCAACAGTGCAAACATCTTTCCTGGGTCAAAAACCTGATTCATTAATGGAACATTGGGAACACTTCTGACAACAGGCTATGTATAACTGGTATCAAAGACTTTTTGATAGCTTCATTTAAGGCAGCGTTTACTAACCATTGACAGAGGCAAAACACAAGACAAAAAGGACAAAGTGCTCTGATCAAATATAATGCTTTCTTATTACTATTGTTTCTTTTGGCTCTCTAGGAGTAGCTGTCAGTCTTATTTTAGTTTCTCCAGTCACTTCTCCATCCTCAGTAAATTGCTGGGAAGAGAGCATATGTGGGTGGAGAAGAGATGACGTTCTTGCATGGTCAGGGAGGGCTGGGCTGGGCTGGCAGTCTCCTTAAACACAACAGGTTTTCCTGCTGTGCCTTATTTCTGTGCTGCAAAGCAGGGGGATAGAAGGCTTCCCCAATTAAAAAAGGTGCATTAGTAGAGGTGTAGGGTAAAGGAGCCATCAGAAGGCTGCTTGGCAATGTCAGTTGATGGGGAAGATGAAAATGGCCTTTACTCCTGGGTCCATCATGGACTTCTGTCAAGGCATTTCATTTTTTGTGTGTTTCAGTCTGGCCCCATAAAGTGCAGACAGTGTGAGACCCATCTCTGCAGTTCTTTGAGCACAGCAGGACAAATGTGTTAGGCAATGAATACTGTCATGAGGAATTGCCTGCTGCCCAACAATATTACCTCTCCAATGTGCCTACCTCTTCTTTTCCTGTTCCCTCTCCACACTGCGATGTCAGGGCATCCTCAGGGACTCTTCTTTTTTAGAAAATAACAGGAGTTGCAGAGCACTTCAAAAAGTCTGGCTTTGTCCCATAGGTGTTGGAAGAAGGACCTCAAGTTCTTGGAAAATCTGGTCCCAAATGAGTGTAAAAATCCACATTTTGTCAGGAAGTGAATAAAATCTCACTGAAATTAAGCCAGGGACAAAGATGAAAAAGCAGATGACCCATGACAAACTGTGAGAACAAATTTGTTCGCATGACATGGGAGTAAGTACATACTCATAACAGAATGTTACTCAAGAAATTTTGAAAGAGCACAACTCCACAGGAGTCATAATGTGATTAGTCACATAAAGCCCAGTCCAGTTAGGCCTGGTGTATTGTACCTGAAAGAAGAGAAACAGACCCCAAAACAGACCACAATTTAAAAAACAAAAATTCCAAAGAGATGCATGAGTTTATGAAGTCAGAAAAAAGCATGAGTTAATTAAAGTCTGTAGAGTAGCTCGTGGATTGTTATTAGGCTGCTTAAAAAGCAAGAGGCCAGAAGGAGCCTTGCTGAAGTGACTCAACTAGTAGCTTTTTAATTTGACAGCACAGAGACAGACTTGGGATATTTTTGGTGAAACGTCTTGGACTCTGGGACAGACTTTGCCACGTGCTCCATTACAGCATGGTTCTGGTAACCTACAGTTATTTCCAAAATCCCTTTTTAAAAATATTATTTTATTGTGGGAGCAACAGGTGCAATTGAGTTTGAAAACTAGAGGAACAGGGCTGATTTTGAACACTGTGATCTATTAATACTTTTTTCAAATTAACATTTCATACAAAACTCCTGAGATTGAGTGGGCATAGTTTATTACATGAAACCACTTTTGTCATTGAAGGTTGCCACATCTTGATATATACACTATTTTGGGGTATTTCCAAGTATGCAGAGAGGAGTGGATTCCTAGGATATAAATGGGACTTGCTTTATCTACAAAATAATTAACAATAAGTTTTTATGATTTTTCCATGCATTTCTAAACTGCTCACCCAAACACAAATGAGTGTTCAGAGCTAGCTTGGATTCATACAAAAAAAGATGCTAGACCCAATATCTAAAACCAAATTCAGTTTCTGAAATCACACATGTGCAAACACCGGTCCTGGAGTGCTCACATTGATGCTTTTGTTCAGACCTATTCTAATGTAATGTCTAGTGGTGTCTTTGCCTAGTGCAGTAATTTAATCCCTTCTAAACTTGAGTTACATCTTGAAGCCCTTCTAAGCTTGACTGCAGACCATCAGTGAGAAGCAATGCCACTCTGTATCTGAATCAAACCTGAGCAGAACAGGAGAGATGGCTTCAGATTCAGATTCCAAAGATGGACTTTGTCAGTACAAAACCAGTACCGCCCTTACTTACGCAAAAGTTGCTATTGGACTTTCATTTACCACAAGCTGTTAGGACTTCAGTTTCACTTCTCACCAGAAAGAGGAGGCAGGCGTATATTTAGACTTTCTTGGGAAGCAGCTGCAAAACGAAGTGGGAGTGCGTGCACGCACTCGCTCTCACAGACACACGCGAGACACTGCTAGCTTTAGAGCAATTTGATAAACCTGAGAAGAAAGAACAGTGCACAAAGGCCTCCTGCAGGTTACTGTGTCATCGAAGGGACTGCATTACTCATTTCAACATCTTGATATCCTTATCATTGGAACAAGTTGGTTGTTCAGTGCTGACTCACTTGAAAGATTGTCACCTTCTGAACCATCAGCTCATTTCTTGAAGCACTCTACAGGCCTAAGTTTCTACTCTCTTGCACCTTAAACCTTATCTCCTTGGTTTTATGCCTTCCACAGGAACACAGAGGCAGTACTACCCATCTGCTATTCTGATTTGATAGCAAATTACTTGCTACATCTATATATAAAGCGAGGAATCTAGCTCACCCAACTTCAGCCATTTAGAAGTTAGTCAGCCCATCTAAGGTAGTTGACTTAGTCTTACAAGAAGTGCTGGAAGGGGAGGAACACTCCAGAGCATGAGCCTCCTCACCCTTCTTAGGGACCTGATATCTCGGGATGGCTTGTCCCCAGAGGTGCTTCTTTCTCTGCTGGAGCTGGGATGACCGCCTTGCACTAGATGCCAGCTAAATTGCTAATGTTAGATGAGCTGAATTCCATGCGGTGTGCTAGCCAGTGGAAAGTCATGTCCCCTCTTTTCCCTCAAGGTTTCTCCTTCACAGACCTTTCCCTTGTTAGCTGACAAAAGACTAAAATCAGAGCTTGCAGCAATTTGGCTGCAAGGTAGATAAAATCGATAGTCAAAAAAACCCACCTAAGCCAAGACTGCCTGAAAAGCTAAATGCATGCTTTTCTCATACAGATGAATGCATTTAAAATAACTTTAGTTTCCGCATTCTCACAGGGCAGCCCATTAATCTTTTGGTAACATCCATCATCATGTGCAGGACAAGCATCAGGAAATCCTGGAAGTGCTCTTCTGCTCGCTCCCATTACTGTATCACCTGGCCTGTTTACAGTCCTGTGAGTTTTGAACACCCCAAGGTTCTCTCAGAGGAGGCAGTGCAGAAGTATTCCCTGTTACTTGCAAATAGGTAACACAAAGATATGTAACTGCTTTCTCTTTGGGAGATCGGTAGTATATCAGGAGGGTAGTGAATGTTAGGCATTCACTGTTTCTAAGCTGGGCACCCATCTCATTTTCATGAACCTGGTATAGGAGTTCTCTTTTGAAATGTAGGCATTTTCAGTGCATGGCATCCACATCTGAGTTAGTTATCCTACATTACTGCCAGCAAAGAGATGAGGACAAATATTTCTCATTCTAGCAATAAAAAGGTGATGCTAGACCTGTTTAATCCTTTGACTGTGAAAAAAGGCTAGGTAATTAGATGAGATGTAGACATCTACACTGTAGACTGTTAAAGATAAAGAAGACCTGAATCCCATCTCAGTAAACCAGTCGTCCTGAAGGATGAGGCCAAGCTCCCTATGCACTCAGTACAAAGAAGTAAGTGACTCTGAGGCTGCTCAGAGAGATATAACCTATGTGTCTAAGCCTTCCCTTTGGGAGCTTTCCCTTTATATACAACACAGAAAGTGCAGGTGCTTTCATGGAATTTATTCACTAGGCACTTACAGTTCGGTTGTTTAGATGAAGTGGATCCCAACCAAGGTTTTCAGAGTCTTGGATTAACTTCCCTAACTCATGAAATAAGTTTCTTCTAAGCTACAAGCCTACCTTGAACCGTCAGTCTTTGCATGTGGGAGTATGCCATAGCACCTACCCATCTTCTGTAGACTGGGTGTACTGGGGGGTGCTGAATGACCATGCACATATAGGTTGATATGTTTAGGAAAGGTCACTGTACTTGTCTGAGCAATTTGTCTTCAATGTCTCTCTTCTCCGCAGGCATCCATCCAACCCCACTTAGCTACAGCTCTGTCTAGATGCAGATCTAACACCCTTGGGAATGAGTGTGTACCTGGATGCTGCAGTTAACAAGACTCTTTCTGCTGGGGCTGTACAAAAAAACTGAAAAAAACAAGCACTAGAGTTGTGATGAGTGGCAACATTCAGATAAAACAAACAAGATCAGAGAAGAAGGAAATAAATAGAATCATCCTGTTGTACATGATAAGCAACAGTAGTAGTTTGCTCCATGCTTCACCATGCTTAGGACTTCCATATTCTTGGGCTTTCTCAGATATGCTCTAGCAATTTTGTCCATGGACAAAAAAATTATTGACCTTAGCTGACATTCGTTTGAGCAGAGGTTGTGACTAGAGAGTCTCCAGAGGTCCCTTCCAATCTCAGCGATGCTGTGATTCTGCGGTTTTCATCATCCGTTTGGGTCTTTGGATATTGAGCAGTTGGGTCAGACCCCATCCAGACAAGCAGTCGCTCTGGGTGCACAGACTGCACTATGTCAGCTGTGTGTATTCCCAGCTGTTGATCTGAGCCGTGCAACAGCTTCCACATGTCCTGGATACACCAGGCTCCCTGCGCGGGTGTCCAGACGCCCATGTGGAATTTCTTAGATGGAAGTATGGCAGTCTGATCAAGCTGAGCAAGATGTGTTTAAAAGGCTGCATAGTATAAATAAATCTTAAGGGGGGATTAGGGGAATGACAAAGCTGTGGCTTCTGATAGGGAAGCCATGCTGTTTGGAAAGATTGCAGCTAAAAAGAAGAGCCCTTGGTGACCAGATTTTTGTCTCTGTTTTTGTCTGTATTAGTTACTACTCCTTGTATTTTAACCCCAGTCACTTTTAAAGCATTTAAGAATCGTTTGTGGCAGTTATTTGTCACAGCACTAAACCAGATTACCTCAAGGTTTGTTGAGCTTCCTCTGCTCTCCAACGTGTGGAAAAACATTACACTTAATTTGGTTTGCTTGGCCAGTGTGGACAGGGATTAGCCATGCTATATATGGACCATAAACACTGTTCTGGTTAACAGTACCGTTGAGCCAAACCTGAACCTTTCATCTCACCCTTTGCAAATTTTGGTGGTTTGGATGGAAACAGAACCTGTATTTGAACTGTGCTTTATTTTTGTTTTTGTTTTGAAAAACTAAAGCCCAATCAATAACACTTTGGAAACCCAACATCCAGCATCCTCAGCCCACCTCTAGTGAAACGGGATCGAGTGTCTGTATAAGCAGGGACTTTGTGTTGGGAAGAAAGCCAATACACAAAGGAAGGAAACAGTTTCAAGGAGCCTGCAGTAACTTTCCATAGAAATCCCAGGGACATAAGGGCATGCTGAATTTGGTGTCATAATCCCCTCCAACCATATGTGTTTGGGAAAACGTGGTGGTCCCATGTGGGACTTTTGTCCATTGTTCACTGCATGTCCAATTGGTTTGGTGTTAGAAATGACAGAGAAAAGCCTTCATTTGCTTTTGACTCACATTTTCAGTTTGCTATCTGGAATACCAAACCAGCCAGTAATGAAAACGGATTTCTCACATCAGATTTTTTAGATGCCAGAAATAATAATAGTATGGTGTTAACACCTCAGTACTTGGCTTTCTCTAGGTTGTCTTAACCTAGATAAATCTACTAATTTTTGTCTTTGTATCCACAGCAATGCCTTAAAATTTGCACTTAATTGCAGCAGAAGTAGTTTTAAAATCCATCTGTCTTACACTGACCATTCCTGTAGCATCTCACCACCTTCTGTATAATGTGTTCCCAATGCTAAAATAAAGATCTACAGCATGGTACAGTAATTCCACTTATGCCAATCTTTGAGGCTGTTGAAAGGCTAACATTTCCTATTATATTTCTGGCTTTCAGAATTATTGTACAAATAGAATCATCCTTACCATACAGTATTTACCAGCTGGGCACAGTGGGTAGAGCACCTTGGACCATAGCATGGCTTTCCAAGTCTTTGCATATCCCCCAGAGGCTCCTCTGTCACCCTACGCTGTATGTGTTGGACTCAGTCCAAGCAGGCATGTTTCTAATGACTTTAGTAGACATTGGATGAGGTCCACTGAACTGCTTGCAAGATGTCATAGGTTGTCAAGCTGGGATGCCCAGCATCAACAATTTCTTTCTGTCTCTTCTTTGTTGATTTTCATAGCTGAAGTTGCTAAATATCTAAAGGCAGGGATCTACATCTAAGTTTAACTGTGTGAATTCTGTCATACTTCCACACAAATAATAAAATTATTGAAGAGTTTAAGCCACCAACTAGCTCTTACTCTTTCTGGTGTTGACCTGTCCATTCAAACCAGAACACGGAAAACTGGGACCCTCTCTGAAGCAGTAATTAACTTTGGCTCTGGCAGCAGCCATCCAGCCCTCATCTCCATGGGAGATCTGAGTCAATTAGGACATTGCCATCGTTCCAAGACTGGTCAGGGAAACACAGTAGGTAATTCACCAGCTGATGCATACCAATCAGATGTCAACCAGAAAAATGTTAAGGTCTATCCACAGGCTTTATGAAGAATGAGAGTGGAAAGATAATTTAGTTTTATAATGTTAAGTTGCATGTTTACATACAGTAGGCTCTTGTCCTTGAGTATGTCTATTCTTTTCTAATTGGCCTACAGAGGGTATCACTACCAGTTGATGAAATTTCTCCTTTCACCAAAAAGACCTAGTTCCACTGAAGTGACAGCAAGCAATAGCCTATGTATATAAGTACACATGTTAATCAAGGCTCATGATGTGTCTTCCTTGCAGACTCAGACCCTTGCACGCCTGATGCTCCACCTGCTGCCACTTCACCACCAACCTCTGAAGAACCTGGACCTTTCACAGCTCCAGCATCACCCTCCTCTTCCTCTGACACTGGTACTGCGTCATTTTCACCACCGTTACCTGCCTGTGTTGCAGCCTTACATCCCAAACCGCCTCCTATTCCACCATCGACATCAGCTTCTGCTGCCACTGTTCACCCTGGACTCCCTTCTCTCCCTGCACCACCTGCCTCTACTCCATCCCTGCACCCTGGGCTTTATTTGCCGGTAGTCCCACCCGGCACTGCCACCCACCTCATCAACTGGCTGCCCTTCCTTGCTTCTGCAACGCTTGCCACCATTCGAGGGAAGGAGGAAGACCAGCCACCCATAAGAACAGGCTCCCTGGAAGGCATGAAGCGCTGCAGCAGCACACCCCCACACCCCTCCCATGATGCAAATCCCCAGGCAACACCAATGGAAAACAGGGCTCCGGGGGCTGCTTCATCACCACCGGCTGCCCACGCCATGCCCCCGAGTTCTGAGCAGGCATCGGTGAATGTGAATGACATCCTGGCAGAGCTGCGGACGATGAACAGCCATCTCTCCATCATCGCCCGAGCCCTGACGCAGCTGGCGTCGTCACTGGCACCGCAGCAGGATGCACGTGGCACCCCACCTCCTTAGTGCTGGGCTCTGCACCGGCTCACCCTGCTCGTAGGGGCTGGTGTTGGCCGGGAACAGTCCACAGTGGAGGTAGGGTGGAGGAAGGCGACCCTACCCCAACCTGCCCATACCATCTGTGCCAGTTCGCTGTGCTCTCTGACACCGACCACGTCTCCCCAGTGGGTTTTTCTGTTTGTTTGTTTATTTACTCCTTGTAAATGGCTGCATATATTAAAAAATAGTTTTGTGGTCTTGTTAATAAAATTGTTTATATTTCTTGCATTCCTTTCAGATGTGCTCGCTCCCCTCCTCTCACCCATTAACCACATGAGCACTGGTAGGAATTGGTGAGGTGTCTCACAGAGAATGCAGAGAATCTGAAGTTGTGAGAAGTTACCCACCATAAAATGCACGAGGAGGTGACAAAGCCCCTCTGAGCAATGTGGGGGAACACAGACAGGAAAGCACACAACAAAACTCTGAAAAATTTTCCTATTTCTCTCCATGCATGCTACATGGCATGGCTTTGTTGGAGTTGGAGCCCTTCCCGGTGCACTAAATCTCAGGGGTACTTGTAATTACACAGGTAAGGGCCGTGATAAATTGTTCAAAATACAATTCAGGGTAGTTGTCTAAGCAGCACTTGATCTTAACAGCTACGAAACAACCTCATCTGCCTCTTGTCCTCTGAGAGAGCATGAACCGAAGGCATTTAGCTTAAGTGTATCTGCTTTATTTGCCAGTGGTGCCTGGGGTTCTTCAAGGGCATAAATGGGCCAAGCTAATTTACAGCAATTAGCCAGGCACACGCAGATAGATCCCAACATTTCACCATCTTTTCCCTATTGTCAAGCTGCAATGCCTAAAGGTGGCATTGAAGGTGTGAAACCTCAAACAATCCTCTTTGTAGATGGGGAAAGAGCTCTTGGGCACGAATCCAGGACTCGCCCCTCTGAGATGTGTGACCTGAAGAGCAGCTGGTGAGGTACCCTCGGACACTGCCTGGCCTGGCAGAGGCACCAAAGCTGGGACCCAAAGGTTGGGATGTGCTCAGCGCTCTGGAAGAGCCCCAGGAAAGAGCACCCACAGCTATCGTGGAGCCATTTTGTGTATCTCAGCCACAGTCTGCCCATAGAGCAAATAGCCATCAGTCAAAATAAGATATTTTCCCAAAGGTGGGCCAAGCACAGGGCTGGAGGCTGAGCCAGGCTATGTGGCTGCTCTGCCTTTCATCCCAATGAACTAAAATGAAACAAATACTCATGGTAAACAAGAAAAAATAAAGGCTTCTGTGAAGTTGGGTATGATCTCGCCTTAATTTAGCTGTGCAGCCCTCAGATATCAGGATCTAAGGCCATCTCTAGGAAAAACCCAGACAAACAGACAGATTGCTAGATAAGATTAAAGAGGAAGTATTCTGTCTATTTGCAAATATTTCTGTTACAGATGAGCCTAAGCCACAAAGATTGAATGAATATACAAACTTCCCCAAAGCTCAGGTGTATTTGAATTCGAAGTTTTGGTTACTGTATATATATTTATGTATAAACCTATCCGTATTTTTGAGTCTATGCCTGAAAGACAAAGCAACTGTCCTGTTCGATCATGTTTGGTTTTTTTCTAGGGCTGATCAGATTTTTTTTCCTCTGATGTGTTTAGCAAAAAAGGTGAAAAGAAAGGCATTTCGTTGATGGCCTACACTACCTTTTAGTTTTATGTGTTTCAACAAAAGGAGATAAAAGGAGTATCTTAAAAACATTTTGGCTTTTGATTTGGCTATTGTAGTTTCCATAGACTAAAAAAGCAAAAGTAAAGATAAGTTTATCACTTTTCCTCCTTTCGTTGAGAAATATAGGACAGGAAAGAAAGAGGAAAGCTCTATGTTAAAAAAAGAAAATAAAAGGAATATTTTTCATTTTTACCCATCTTTCCCTCTTTCAGTTTAACATGGTAGTAAATAAATAGCATATTCTCCCACTCTTGATAGTTTTACTTGATTTATCCTGTTGTTTTTGAATAGTAACCTTTCATGGCCCAATGCTGATGAAAATCTCAGTGGAGTTTTGTGGATCTGTGCAAGACATGCAGCCATATTCCTCTGTACAGATCCCTTCAGAAAATCTTACTGTCCTGCTGCTGATGCTTTATCAACCAAGGTTACAGCTGGCTTCATTTAGGTGTCTAAGGGATTTGGGAACAGTTTCCATGGCATGCAAATCCAGAAAAAGGCTGAAAAAGCTGCCTATAGCATTAGATATTCAGCTGGGAAGGCAGTGCTCTTCTTTCTCGAAGATGCCATGAATGTGATCCAGCTGCCAGGGAGGGAAAAGCGCTATTCCTGAGCCTCTTCCTGAAGCAATGAGATTTCTGTGGTCCCACAGCAAAAGGTATTAGATGCTAAACACCCTTGCAGCCTAGACTCCAAGCTGTCTGGTCCTGCAGCATGCTGACAATGAAGCAGGACCAGAGCCCGTAGCCAGAACCAGTAGCTTTCAGATTAACTTGGTAACTGCTGCTGGCCCTCCCATGGGCACAGCAGCTGGCTCCAGAGCCGACAAGATAGACAGAGGTGGTCTGTGGGTAGGGTCCCGCCAAAGCAAGCATGTCAGTCCCTACCGACCTGAGCCAGCCTGAGCCCAGCCAAGGCTCTCCTAACGCTGCAGCCACAGGGTCCACTTCTGCAAATTCGCATGCGGGGTTTGAGCATAGCCCATGCTGAGCCCTGTTAGCAGCGCCTGAGCCAACTGGTTAAATCCCAGCTGAGATACATCTAGGCAGCCCCACCATGGCACAAAAGAGTTGCACTGCTTTGCAAAGAGAGGTCCTGCCCACAGGCGTCTCATTCAATGAAGTGCATTATTCTTTACTCAGTGCATTCAATAGACTCGCGTCCCTTAGGAATTATTTTACTCCTTCAGCTTAATTGAACCACTTAAGCACTGCAAGAAATGAGTGGCTGCTCTGACTTTATCGCTTTACTGGCAACAAGGCTGTCTCTGTCTTAGGTTTTGTTTGCTCTTGGCTTTCATCTTCAACCATCTAACTTTGGCTTGGCGCTGCCAGCCCCGCTGCTGCTTTCTGATTGCTCAGCAGCATTACTTGCCTTGCCGAGCCACTGCTGCACACATGCTACTCTGCTGGTTGAAAACTGGAGTGCAGCTCACAAATCTCCTAAAGCATCTGAAGCTGGCAGCAGAGCAGCTGAAGGACAGAAACCCCGGTGCAGCTGGCACCGTCCCTGCACCGTGCCCCGCAGCCTCCCAGCACCTGCAGAGACTGCACGTCGAGGGTACTCCGATGCGACAGAGCCTCATAACCCATGGCAAACAGTTCAAGAGACTTTCTTCTCTAAATTATTCATTTTGATTCAGCTCAGAGAGTGAGGGGCTGAAAGTAAGAATGTCTTGGTACATGTTCAAAGTCCTGTGTAGAAATGCCTCATGGGCTCACACGCCAGTGGCTGTTAAATTATTAAAAATCCCCTACTGACCTTCTTTCTTTTGGGACATCTTCAGTCGCTCCTTCTTCCTCCTCTTCTATAGCCTTGTTATTTGCGAAGGCAGCAATTTATAGGGCAAGATTCATTTTATAATTGGCAGATGTTTCTTTGGTTTTCTTCTAAAAAAACCCTGAAACACCCTGGATCAGCGAAGTTTAAAGGCTGGAGGCCAGGTTGTTATTCTTAGAGTCAGCATGGGTGATCATCTCAACCCCTTCTGGCTCCACCATCAAAATCCTGAGCACATCGATCCCATGTTTCACAGCTGCTTTATAAACAAATATCGAGAGTGGGTTTCGAGTCACCACACCTTAACTATCTAAAACTTGGTTTTGTAGGTTGCTCTATAGCTATGGGAAGGCAATGACTTTCAGCGTGTGACCCACCCTCGCCTAAGAAAGGTGTTTAAAATAAGTAGGAAGGCTTTTGACTTCTGGCAGTGTGCATCCCTCTCCCCTGACTGTAGACAACTAGTTTAACCCAGATGCTTTACTTCTAGATGGCAGGAGGTAAATGAAACGAATCCTCTGTTTGGTAATTGCAGTTCATTTCAAACTGGTGAAGCATCAATATATCATATTTATTTGAGCCCTGATAGACGTGTGAGGTGCTGGAAGAGGGGAATTGGGAGCTCAAGAGAATAGGACTTACAGTAGAACTGGAAACTCCTGCAAAATATCCAGCTCCAGGCTGACGCCAGGAGTTATCCTGCACCCCACTTGAAGGGACACCCAGGTCATTCCCTTCTCCCAGAGATTTAACTTCTCAGGATGTGGAACTGGAAGCTAAACAGCTTCATGGGGTTTGAGTGATGTACTCAGTGTCTGCTACTCCAGCAGGAACTATTTAAGGACGCAGTGGGCTGTACAATATTGTATTAGACTGCAACTCAAGAAGGTGGGAGAAATCACAGGTTTATTCAGGAGGAACAGGAAGCTCGGTGGTTTTTCACTTTGTTTTCTCTAGCACACATTGTTCTTCCAATATTTGTACATACATTCACTGTAATGATACTCAAATCCCCCAGTAAAAATAATTTATAAAGAAGCATTGCTAGGGAGTGCATTCCTTCGCATCAGCCCAGCTGCAAGCTGGCAGCGCGCAGAGCCTGGGAGTGAGCTCCCTCCTTCACACAAGATGGTTATTCAGCATAGCTCTGTCTGGGAAGCATAAAGCAGGTACCCTCTGCCAGATGCCCCTGTGGACACCCATCTCTGCCCACAAAACCATATGGCCTACGTGCCTCCAGCTTCCTCCCAAACCTTTCACTACAGCATTTTGTAGAGTTCTTTGGGTTTCTGTTCAATTTATTTCAGTCTGTGAGCAATTAGCCAGGACACCTGTGTCAGGATATTGGTTGCACCTATAACCACAAGGCTATATCCCGAGTCCACAGCTGCCAGCTTGGTGAGAGATGCTCTTTGGATCTCCTGGGGCAGAAGATACTATGCCACCAGTGTGGGCAAGGATACCCTGTGGCCATGGCTGTCCCTGTCCCAGGGAACCGCGGTCATGCTGATGCATGGCTGTGCTTGGGAGGGGGTAACTCTGAGTCACCCTGCCAGCGACCAAAGCCACATACTTCATACCCATCCCATGGGCTGGGAAACCCTCTGCTCACGTAATCCACAGGATGATACAAAAATACAGAGTCTGTCCAGCCCTAGCTGGGTTTGGAGACCACTGTGCCAGAGGAACACTGAGGCAGGCAGCACAGCTCCCAGATTGCACAGGAGCTGAATGAACCCAAACGCAGTGACCTTCCTAGCCCGTGGCTGAGCCAGGAGACTTTGCTCTCACACGACTCCACTTGCGACTTAAAAGGCACAATATTTTGTGCTTGCTCAGCTACTTCTGGTCATCTCCCACATGGGATTTTCTTTCTCCTTGACGGGCACTGAAGCTCTGTTCTCTGCTTAGCAATGAAGAGTTAGGCTGTAAGATGCAAAGCAATTAGCTCCGGCTTTAAAGGAAATAAAGGTGACATACTCTGGGCCAGGTTTTCAGACAGTGTGAATGGGTGAGGGTCTGTCCTTTCTCCCGGGTATGCCAGGACCACTGCGCTGAGAGATGCTGTCCATCTGCTCCTCCATAATCCTGATTGCTTTCTTCTCTCCATTTGTTTTACACCTACGTTGTACATTTTCAGAGCAACGACTATATTTTTGTTCTGCCATAGTACAAAGTTTAGCATGGAAGGGGATTTTAAACACTGTAACAGCACAAGTAATTATTAATAGCAAGCGATATGAAACTGAATCTTCCTCTCAACGAAGAGGAATTCACTAATGTAGAAGTTGAAGACATTATACCACAGCTTCTTGCTGGGTTTTGGTGCAGATTCTCTCTCTAAAATAAGCTGGGCAGAAACAGTAACTTCTCACTACTGCTTTTGCTTGTGGAAGTGGGTCCCAGACACTTGCTGTACATCATATAACATCAAGATCTGATTTGATCCACATTGTTCCCATCTACAACTCAGTCTGGATTTCCCATTTGTCTTGAACTTTGGCTGAAATCTCGCTTTATTCAGAGACAGATCTTATTGGAACAGCCTTCATGAAGAGCTTTACTGCTTATAACTGTCATTCAAAACATAATTTGAACTGAAAAATGTGGATTTGTGCCAGCTGAAGCACTTGGTAATTCATGGTGATGGCAACAAATCGTTTTTGTCACAAAACAAAAATAAGAGACCCCTGAAAAAAGTCTGGAAAATGCCAGAGAACATTTCTATTTCTTAATATTTGTTTTATTAAAGATATTAAAATCATACCAGTAGTTCAAGAATGAATTGAAACATTTGTTTCCTCTGCATTGCTACTTTATCCATTTCCTCAGTATGTTCTGACAGTATTTATTTTGGGTCAATAGAAAATGACATTTCTTCTCCCTGTCAGCAGAATCAAAACATCAGATACTTGAATGGCTCTACTAGAAGAATACACTGAATTCTTAGGATAACTTAACTATCTGTGAGCTGAAATCCAAACCTCACAGTTTCTTCCAGATTCTCCAAAGTAGTGAAAGTGTTGGTGACACCAGTCTGATGTCCCGCAGTCCGTGATATATGTCGCTGGTGAGGTGGTATATGGCTTTATTCTCTGACCTTGATTGGAAAGGGAACTCACAGGCCTTTAGGTGATGTAAATTTCCATGGGACTTTGAGCTTTGATTGACCAGGCAGAGCAATTTGATCTGTTCCAGATGGGACTTGACTCCATGTGTTTTAGTAAATGGTGGTAGATGTCGGACTTTTCAAGCCATGCCAACCAACATGTGATAAAATCTTCAAGGGGCTTATTCATTTCTCCCGTATAAAATAAGGCAATTTGCACGTTTTATGTTAATTCTATATTGACTATCACTCTTAGGAGGTAAGGATGTCATTATTTTTTAAAGACACAGGGCTTTACTCAATCAGACTCATTTGTTTCCTCTGATGGAAGAAAAGGGCCTGAGGTGGAAAGAAGTTAAGAGCTGACTAGGAGGTTTTAACTGAAGTAGTGGGATGAATGTGAGCCAAGGAAAATTTAGGCTGCACATCAGGAAAATTTTCCTAACAACGAGGTCTATTACTACGTGGAATGGTCCCCCTAGGGAAAAGGGGGAAGCTGACTAGACAAAGCAATGAAGAACACATTGTAGGGAGCAACCTTTAAACAGTTGGGGAATGGACCAAGTGACCTAAGTGCATTTTCCATCTCTAATTTCTCTGACTCAACCATTACAAGGGTACACTGTAAAATATATGACTCCTGTGCTCTGCCACATCAGTACTGCTTTGGGAAGACTTCCCACAAAGGCAGTCCTCAGGATGCAAAAGATATTAGTGCTCTGACCTCCAGGCATCTTCACTGGAGTCTATCAGGTGTAGGCTGCTCTTGCTGGGACCTTTGGCTACCTACGGTACTCACCCAGGGGCCACAGGGTGCATGAACTCAGGTCATTTTTGACTGCATCTTTTTCATTCTTCAGCTTTGCTTTTCTTTGCATTTATTTTTTTGTCTTCTTCCTCCTGTTTAACAAAGCTTTTCATGCTCAGAAACCACTAAGTTGCTATCACACTTCTCTCTAAGAGAATTAGTCTAAGTTTGTTTGGTCACAGCTTTAAGAATCAAATTCAAGCTACACAGAAACCTAAAACAGAGGTGGATTTTCTCAGCATCTGGTGATGCCCATATGACAGCTAACACATTAGCAGACACCCAGGATCAAACCAGGAGACTTTAGAGCAAAAAGTTGAACTTAAGATGCCAAAACAGCTTACAATGCCACTGTCACGTATTCGTTTTCCCTGTTGAATTGGACTGGACAAACCAAGGAATAGATGCATACTATCAATGGTTTTACTTTGATCAAAGCAAATGTGACTCCCCAGTAATGACAAAAAGTTGTTATTCTGATTCTTGAATCCTATATATTTAAACATCAGGGGCCTTCTGATAGAGTTCTTTGAAAGTTTTCTAAAAATTTTCTTTTAAAAAAAAGTTGATTCACTAATAGCCAAAAAATTTCTGTGGGAAGGGCTAGTTTCATCATATTTCTCAAGGAAAGTTCACCCAAAATTTTAAAGTGATCATACTCCAAATGTCATCTTTTGGCATTTTTTTAAAAAAGATCATCATGGATTTTTTTTTTTTTGTTTAAAAGCAGGCTTTGTTTTTGAGTTTTAACTAATCAGAGAAAACAAAAAGCACTCTTGTTTTAACTTGAAGAATTGATTTTTTTTTTCCTTTTCTTTTTCTTCTTAGAACAATGGTTTAATATGCCCAACTACAGTGAACTTTGTGTCTGAGTACTTTTACCTCCTTTAAAAGAAAAAAAAACTTCAAAACATCAACATTTCCACAGAAGAGAAAAATACATTCCTGGTTGGTGTATTTATTGTCTGCGCAGGAATTGGGTGAAAATATAGGCAAGATAATGAAAGGCCTTTTCTGCTGTGCCTGTGCTGGAAAACCTGTACTTATTCTTAGTTTAAACTTGGAGTTGAAAACACATGTTTTGAAAAAATAATAGGTATGTTATAGGACGAATTCAGTGTACCATGAATGAGGCCAGAGGAGCCGTGCAAATTTCTGACATAGATTTCATTTGTGCGAGTTGAATTTAGCTTTTCTTTTCAGCAGCCTTCAGCACTGTTTAGCTCTGTAGTCTCAATTCACATCTATTTCTTCTGTGTGTTAGGTGCATGCATGAATGCACTGACATCTAACAACGAAAGAGCAGCTTCATTGAAGAGAGAGGGCAGACCAGCTTGACATTCAGTGAAAGCCGACTGCAGACTATAAAAAATAGATGTGTGAAGACAAAGAAGAAATGGTGGAAAAAGACTTCTAGAAAAAGTGATTACTTCTACATATTAAAGAAAAAAAAGAAAGCCAACAAAGCAATTAATAAGTAATGACTTTAGAAAACTCACTGGGACAAGACAGGACAAATATCACTTACAGGGGGAAAAAAAATGTCCATGTCAGTAACACCTCTATCAACACCACCTTTGTTTTACCAGTTCCTGTCTAGCCGGGAACTAATTTCTTTACAGTTACTGAAGCAGAGTAACCACAAATCAAACAGTAGGAAAATGATAACCTGCTAAAAAAAACTCTTGAGTGGGTTTGGTGACATCTGAACTATGCTTAGACAGTTGTGAAATGTCTAATGTGGGTCAGTCAGTCAATCAGGCTTTGCCCCTGAACTTGTCATTTTGTGAGACAAAGTGAGAATAAAAAAATAAAACACACAAATATTAAGAAAAGTCAAAACTGTTAAAAATTATTTATGAGCAAAAGTTGAGTATTTCTTGGAAGGTGACATTAGAAGCCTTTAATATATTATGAGAATATAAAACATGAGGGGGAGTATAAAGTGCACGGAAAGACATTGTTTGCGGGAGTTTTTCAAAGTTATGTTCCATTGGCTCAGGCTGCACCTCACTAAAATGAAACTTAACAGGCCAATAAATATAGCACTGCTGAGTAAAAAGAAGAAGAAATCATACGAAACTCTGATTATGCTGACATCAGCTGGCCTATAAATTATCGCCCAATAAAAACTATCAAGATGTGAACAAAAATATCCCAGATCTCCATTCTGGGAAGAAATAACAGCTTGGAGCTGTTCCAGCATAATAATTTTTACATTTTTTTTATTGTGATCATGTAAAGGTCTATCCATTTGGCCAGCTTCATCCCTGGGCTTCTTTTACACTCACTGTTCTCTAGAAGAAAATTTCTATTTTTAGGAATTTCTTTCTTGAGCACCTTTAATGGCTGAAAGGCATAATAAAAGCTTTGGCCCACAACCTTGGCCAATATAAATCATTGCATTTGCACCAAAGTCAAAGTATCCAATCTAATTTACATTAGCTAAACATATTGCTCTGAGTTTCTTTGAATATTTCATTCATTACTATAGACAGCCATGAGGTAGACTTGCCATGTTTGCACTGATTTCTAGGAAGCTATAAACATTTGTGCTGCCTGAAGGTCTGTCTCTTCACAATAGAGAAAATGGTCTTGGAGGTTTTTGGTATCTCTTGGAAATCACGGGGATCCCCCTCTCTGTTGCCCATTTCTTCATTTGCATTGTTTAAAGTGGAGTTTTTAGTGAGCACAGAGGATTTATCTCTAGAGCAGCAATTATAGAATTATAGAATAATAGAATAGTTTGGGTTGGAAGGGACCTTTAAAAGTCATCTAGTCCAACTCCTCTGCCATGGGCAGAGACATCTTCAACTAGATTAGCTTGCTCAGTGCCCTGTCCAGCCTGACCTTGAATAGGGCATCTACCACCTCTCTGGGCAACCTGTTCTAGTGTTTCACCACCCTCATTGTAAAAAAATTCTTCCTTATATCTAGTCTGAATCTACCCTCTTTTACTTTAAAACCATTACTCCTTGTCCTATTGCTACAGACCCTATTAAAAAGTCTGTCCCCATCTTTCTTATAAGCCTGCTTGAAGTACTGAAAGGCCATTACTGGAGTCGATGTGAATAAAATGGGAGGAGAAAAGACACATTTCAATATGATCTCCTCCTTCTAATAGGTATCAACAAGGCTCTGAAGGGTCTATTTTTATTTTTCATTTGTGCTGTGTATATAACTCCCCTTTGACAGGTAGAAACTATATTTCTGGATGCAGAGCAACTCTATTGTAGGCCTACTGCTATTCCTGATAAATCCAGTAACTTCCCAAGGAAACTCAGAGCACTCTGCCCACTATCCATGCTGCCAGCTGGGACAAATCCAGCCCAAGAGGCAAGATGTAACAGCAGGGAGGTGTCTGTCTTAGGTGAAGGTAGAGTTTTGGTGGAGTCCAGATTCTTCTTGCAGGTCAACCAGCATGCTGATATGAAGCAAAGTAGCTGGAAGGGCATTGCTGCCCCAAACCCCTGATATTAGTATTGTAACTTGGGAGCCAACTAAGGTTCATGATTAATGATGCCTTGCTTTGTCACAAAGTTCCCAAGCAAATGCAGCAAATTACTTCTGGTCAGAGCCAGTACAGGATGTATGTGAAACTGAGGTGTTTATTCCAACAACTGTAACACTTTGCTTAATTAATGCTTTAATTTTGTACACATCTTCTCTTAAATTTCAAAATTACTCTCAGGACCACTTCTACCCATGTCCAGACCACCAGTTTTCACAAGACTCAGCAAATTGGTGTTTAACTCACACTTCAGCCTGGGCTACATGTTCCTGCGTAGACCCATGCTAGTAGGTGCTCCTAGAGCAAAAGTGACACATGGTCATGGACGGAGGATCCCCACAGTATAGGATGGCAGAGACGGCTTTTGGTCTGTATAACAGGTTGGTGATTAAAGTGCTTTTCTGGGAAGAAAAACTGAACTGCCATCCAGGCTTAGCCATCCATCTCCCTGGGGCTTCTAATTGTTTTTTGTTTCATTTCTCAGACTTTTCTTCTGCTAGACACTTTTGCTGACCTCATTGCAAGCCATGCGGTGATGTATGCCTTCTCTGACTGGTTCATGATCTCTTTGAGGTAGGTAGCCAATATTGTATAATATCAATGTAGATCTAGATGCTAATAAACAGGTACCCACGATACAGAGTAGAGGCCTCTCGAGTAGAAAGGGATATCTTCATAGTGTAGCCTAGTAGACTCCTTTAGTTAAACTCATCAGGTTTTTGTCAGTGAACTGCTAATTCTAGGAAGTATCAGCTCCCAAGCTTAGTAGTAAAAAAGATGAAAAATCATAATTAGAGGGAAATGGAACATGAGAACTCAGGTTATTATCTGTCCCCCTTGTCTAAAAGAGGCTATCTCTGTACCACCCAAACCCTCCTGCCATCAGTTTGGGTGACAATTGGCAGCAGCACGAGCTCAGACTGCGAGCGTGCCAGCCACTGAGTCACTGGTACTGCTTCCTGTTGGCATGGTCCTTCTTGGTAGGAGCTATTCTTCTGCTGA
>NW_009604160.1:171313-180094 GCF_000690535.1 Cariama cristata
CTCACTTCTTCTTACAAGCAGAAAGCAGAAGTGATATGAGTCACCTCACAAGACCACCTGCTAAATTCTTCTCCTGTGGTCTTGACCAAGATGCCACCTGCTAATAGTGAATGTAAAGATACATGTCTTCAGGATATTGTTCAGAAGGAGAGACTCTTTCTTCAGGATAAATTTCCTAAGAAGAAGCAATAAATACAAAAAATATGAGTGCCTACGTCCGAGGAGCCCCCAAATTCTGAAATTTATTGTCTTTCAGAAGCTTAACCACTGCTGTTACTCATCTGTGGTGAAATAAAATCTATTTTAAGGAAGTAGATCACGTATTAAATATTTTTTGTTTGAACATGAGTTAAATAATTTTCAAATCTGTCTTCAACAATGTGTATTCAGACCCATTTTCTGTCTTATACAAGACCCTCCCAAATGTAAAAGACTAAGGAGTCCTGTATTCTGGCTTCCATTTCCAGTGTCCCTCTAAACCCTTTCTTCATGTCATGAATTATTTGCTGAAGCAATGACTGAAACCATGCAATGGTGACAGCCTGCACACTGGGGAAAGGCAGCTGGCATCAGAAGTTGGTAGTGTGTATTTGTCCACCATTCTCGTATTTGTAACTTCTAACCAAAGATTCAGAAAGAAAATACTCACCTCTTCCACACTGCCACAGTGCATGCAATGCAGGTCTGTTGAGCTGATGTGCTCCCAGATCTCTGGGACTTAGAAGTGAACCTGGAATCTTTGTAGAAATAATAATCTGAGAGGAAGCAAGAAGAAAAGTGGCTTTCATCTTTTATACTCATCAAGTGTGGGACAGCTTTCAAATCAACGTGTACACATTATTCCCTGCCCTCAGTTTTCTCTTGCTTTTTGAGTTATTACCATGAAATAACCAACTGAGACCCATAGGTTTTAACAAACCCGTGCAAAAAACAATGTGGTCTTTGAAATCACTTTTGAATTTATCTATGGGTTAAACACTGGGAGTTTCTTGCCTTTGAAAATCCTTAAGCAAAGACGCCTTTGCCTCTAAGGAATGACATTTTATTAATGTGCATGCTTGTATATGTTAGCGTGTGCATCAATATATGAATAAAAGTATAGATGACTGTTATACAAATAGTTGTTATAAAGACGTAAGTTTATGGAACTAAAACCAGCAGCCTCAGTGTTGTATCTCTGAACATGTAATGTACGTCAGCATTTAGTTGATGTGTATCGTTCAAGAACACATTTATCACCACAAAGCATTCCTTATTTTACACTCTTACTTCCTGTACACTTTTTCAAACAATCATAATTCCATAGGCGTTTATTTTTACCTTTTGTTTATGTGGTAGAAGAAAGAACAGAATCAGGATATATTGGCTAGCCAAACCCTGATGTCTTTACTTAGATCTTACTCAGGACTTCTACCTGCAGAAAGACCACAGGAATTAGCCCTACAAATGCTTTCCTCACTTCCAAGGGGTAAATACATACCTTTGTTCTTTTATCTATTTGTTGCCAGGGTGACAGGCTTATACAATTTGAAAGTACAACAGTAAGGCCTTAGGGTGTCACTTTAAGGTAACCACACACTCAGTTTTGTGTTTAGCTTCATTATTTTATTTTTAGTCTATTCATAACAATGTGCTACTGAAAAATGCCTATTGTCAGCTCCAGGTGTGTTTGCCAACATTAAAGAGTATAATCACAATAAAAGAAAAGCCAGGAGCTATTCAACCTCCCACATGCCAAAATTAACAAACTGTAGTAAAAATTTAAATCAAGAATACTTTGCTTCCCTTCCTCACTTCTCTCTGTCCTCTCCTCTGTCCCTCTCTCCCACAAACTATCAGGCTTTCTTTTCAAAAGCCTGGATAACTGGATAATCTGCAGCATGGATGCTCAGCTGGTGCTACAAAAACATAATTTTGGCCTTGTTTTCATACTATTGTCTCTGCATTGACAGTGTCTCCTAGGCAGATCCCCTTTTTCATACTCAGAGAAATCCTGCAGCACAACTTCTGTATAGTGATCCAACAGAGGTAAACCCAAGCCTTCACTCTTCCATGGATTTTGGAGACATGGAAATCTCTGCAATTATCTTTACAGCCTACAGTACCTCTTGGGTTTTCACTCCTCTTTCTAATTCAGACCTGTATTTGAGACAAGGTTTTTTCAGGAAAAAATTAATACTCAAATGTTCAGATTTTCCAGTGAAGATGTTCAATCACAGGTCTTAAAAGCTAATTATGTGTCACACTTTACTTTCATGCTCTATTTTATCTGACTTGTATAGCCTCCGCTCCCGGTCATTTTTAATGTAATATTTTGCTGGTTACACTGATGATTTCTCTGCTCTCAAATTTCCCTTCTCCACATGGGCACCACTTGACTATGGTCAAATGACCCATAATCTTGTCCTTCATAAGTACTGCACTGTGAGGGATCCTGATCCTTTAGCCATTCTCCTGATCTGATCCCTAAAGAATCCTTATGATTCTTTATTGAAATTTCTGCATCTTTTTCTACTTTACTGTGGAAGGTTGGAGACCAGATCCAGACACAAAAGTCCAAGACAACCTGCAATATTTCTACTGTGGCATGTACCATAGTAAGTACACTTTCTATTCTTACTCAAAATTTGCTTATTTAAGTCCAAGCTCTGAATCTATTCTTTGTGTTGCATCATGGTTATTTCATGTTCAGATGATTCTCTGTGATTTCCAGATCTTCTCTGGAAGCAATGCCTGATAATCCAGATCAGTCCATGTTGTATGATGCTTGTGTTCTTTGGACAGGATTTGGCCAGTCTAAATTCCAACCACAGTAGGATTTAGATATCTAAAATCCACTTTCAGATCAAGCTAGCATCCAATCTGCTTGTTTTTCATGTCTGCCTTGTACTGCCCTTACCTAGATTCATTGAAAACCTCCCTTTTTAGCCTGAAATTTCCTTAGATTCTTAACTACAGCTGCTCAGATATGCATGCCAGGACCTGTCTCTGGCTGGACATCGGTGAAAACTGTTATGTCCACAGACCTCTAACCTGTGCCTAAAAAGCTTTAAAAGTTGGATTTATTTAAATAATGAAGTAATCTTGCACCTTTTCCTTTGGAGAAAATAGTGGCCTAGCCTTCAATCCTAGCCCCATCAATTGACAGTGTGTATAGATGAGCTATGTGAATTGGGACAGTGAGTTGAACTATTCATCAAGTACCTAAAGGTTTCAATTTGTCTTCCTCTTTTCTGCAGAGAGCTGCTGTAAGTCTGTTGGGTGTGGGCAGGGAAATGTTCAAAAGCCACTGAGGCAAGCATGAGGGTCCTGTGGCTAGCTCTAAATGGCAGAGGAAACTGAAAAAGCCCATGTTTTAACCTATACTGGGCTGCACACCGTTCTTGTCCTATGGAATTTGTGCCAGTTCAGTTGCTGGACTAAACTCACAGCAGGGTCTACACATTGACAGAAACAACCGGACTTGCAATATCAGTTAAGGCAGGAAAGTCGTTCGTTGCAACATCCACAGCTTTCTTCTCTCAGCTAAGTAGATGGTTCGAGTGTATTTAAGTCACCCGAAGTATGTGGTAAAAGGTAGTTTGGCCTAGCCCTTGTTAGGACATGCTGATTCGGTGCATTTTCTCAGTAGCCTATTATCATTGAACCGCCCGGAGGGCTCGGATGCTAACCCCCGCTGCTGTAGACCCAAACGAAGACCAGTCCAGCCCTTGTTTGGATTCCCCTCTACTCTGCAAACTGTTGGGCTGAAGCATGAAGGTATGAGCAAAATTCAGTAAAGCTGGACAAATCCTGTGAGACTCCAAAAATGTCTTTATCTGGGAAGGCCGAGAGCTTTGCCATCTCCCACTGGCGTTCAGCCACATGTGGTGAGCCAAGACAGGTGGTCTGCTGGGTTGGAAAGCGCACTAAGACAGTCTGGTCTGCTGGACGCATTGGCATGAGCGATTCACTGAATGGTACTCTTCTCCTCGCACATGAACGAGTCCAGTGCAATACAATGGGGTACTGTGCTGCTGAAGAAGTTGTTCTTCGGGTGAGACATTACACTCATAAAACTCAGTGGAGGTCCTGACCACTTTGTGGGCATTAAAGATCCCATGACTTTGGTGTCCTGGCCACGCTCCAAGTTGGAACGCTTTGTCTCATTGCACTCCCTATACAGCTCCTATTCAGAAATATTGTCTTCACAAAGTCTACATTTTGATAAGCTCATGTTAAGCTGCTGTTTCAAAGTTGATGCTAAAATGCGAAAAGAATTGTAAAAACAATTAGTGATGATTACTGATAATTACCTACACATTGTTGATGTATCAAACTCAGAAAAATACTTCAGAATGAAAAATGTCATGTAAATACAGGGTATTACTAGGTCTCTGACTGGGGTTTTGAAACACTCAGAACTACACATATGGAATAACACATATTTGATATCAGAACATGAAATGCTGCTGTGGTGCTTAAGATCTTAAAATCAGATTGTGCACTGGGTAAGTTACCAATAATGCCTGCAAGAATATGAGATCCCTATGGAAAAGTCCACCCAACAAATTTGAATGTGGTACTTGAAGCAGCTGCCTTTGACAAACGGAGTTTTGAATCATATTCATCACTGTAGGAGGAGTTGCTCACCACACTTCCCTTCACCATTTGGAAGAGAAGGTCAGACACTGGCAAAACCAGGCCACTAAGTCTGCTAGAGGCAATTTAAATACAACACATCAAGATAATATTTGCTTTAAGCTTTTCATTTTCACAGCCTTACGCAGTGAGAGCAGCTTAGAAGTCTCCCATTTAAAGCCTGATTTGTGATTTATGGTGATTTATAACAACACTAAAACCTCCCACAAAAGACAAATTAATACTCAGATGCTTTTTCAGCACCTCCTTTGAGAAAAAGAGTTTTGAGTCAGTGCCAAGGAGTGGGAGGCAAGTATTTCTACTGAAATACAAATGGGTGGCAAACTCTGGAATAACATTTTGGCATGAAATATGCACCACATTTTTTGAGTCTTTTCTCTTTAAAATGTCTGAACATTTCAATTTAAGAAATTAAACATTCCCTAATAGAATGAGATGGTGAAGGGGAAAAGAAAGAATTTAAGTTAAGGATAAGACTCCTTAAACGTTTTTTGCACATTTGTGTTTAAAGACCACTGCCTGATCTACCTCTCAGTTCATGGTAGTTCCAAAATGCAGAGTACTTTTTTTGGCTCTAGGCTTAATATTATATTACCATTAAAATTCCAACTAAATCCTCCAGGTTTGTAATTAGAACTATGGAGAGACCCAGGAGTCGAACACAGAAGGATGCTGAACTTCAGCAGAGGAAATTACAGCACAATTTGATGCGAGGAGTGTTGGATGAAATTGAATGGAACGAATCAATGAAGCAGATGGGGAAGGACAGTATGTCCAAAGATCAATTAATGCATGCCCAAGTGTTATGAGCGCTGCTGAGCAGCAGCGCATTAAGATTAAACTGGGACTCTAACAGATGCAGAAGAAAGTGCAAAAACCATATGAAGGATAAAGCAAGACTGATGGATTCATTCTGTAGAAGACTGGTGAGTCAAATACTGTGGTTGGAGTTAAAAAAAGTAGGATTATTTGATGACCAGTTATAAGAGAAAGGTTATTAAATGTCATGCTTCAAGGTATAAGCTGATAAGCACAGAGGTCAGTAAGTAAGTTTTTCATTCTCTGGAGCATTGCAGAGTCTTCTGGCTTTGATCGAAACATTGGGTGTGTGCCAATCTCAGATCTAGACATAGGCTGATGCTCAACTGGTAAACTACAACAAATTTTGTTTTCTGTTGAAAAGGATGAAAACCAAAACAAAAGAAGATATAAATCTGGCCAAAATAAGGGCCCAGCTCTGTCTTCCTTATTCTGGAGGGATTCCTAGTGCCTTGGGTGGGAATTCTGCCCCAAGGTGGACTGCAGGATTGACTTTTTACTGATGACAGATGAGATTTTCTGTACATGTAACCAGCCTGCCAGGTGTTGTTGGCAGCAGTGAAGGCCAGGCTGAGTATCTAAATTTTTTTCTTAAAATTACAAGGTAAAATTGCTTAGAAAAAATAGTCCAGAAACTTTAAGAAACCAAATACTTCCCATAAGTACCTTAGCCAATATTTCCTGTTCTTAAACAGTGAATCTAATAATTAAATGGCATTAATTCAGGAAAAAAAAAATACTAGCGATGAGTTGACAGCACTTTCATAATAAAGAAAACACTGAATGCCTCAGTGTCTTGGCCAGGAGCCCTCAGAATGGTTTCCAGTCATCTTTGGTGGACAAATGTCTCCATAAGATGCTACTTGCTCCCTCTCTTCACTTCTCCTCATCTTGGTTTACTGTCGGTAACACACATTTTGCCAGGCACAAGGGTAGCAATACATATGACCACATGCATATGGCTCCATCTGAGTTAATTGTCTAGACTAGCTATCAACAGAGAATAAACCAGATAATTCTAGACCATGGTTGACTTCATCTTAAAGTAAATGTTAAAGCAGTTCAGATTAATTGTGCTGTAGCAAGTGTATATTTCCCTCTCTTGACTGTAGAAAGCTCTAAGACAAATGGCAGCATTGTAGACATCAAAAGCTTGGAGATGAGTCCTATTCACAGTGCTGTCATGACTTACATTTGTCATTAATGATTACAGCATTGGGGATGTCTTGGAACTGTTAAGCCATCTCCCACTCTGAGTTTTCTTTAGGTCAGATGGGGATGTGTTTGGGCTCTGAGAGTTGTCCTCAGTCCATGAGGACTTCAACCTTGGTGACAGAAGGCAGGAGCTGGAGACACAAAAGGAGACCATTCTCCTCTACCTTGTGGTACTCGAAGAAGGAGCCAGCTGTTGCACACCCAGTCCACAGAGCAGGACCCTTCATAGCTGAGTTGAGGCCTGCAAGTATCCCACTCTCTCCTACTTTTGCTAAGAAATGAAGACTGATGTAAGGCTAGGACCAGAGGCTAAGACCATGTCAGCACTTTTCAAAGATCCAGGGAATGGGCACAAACCCTGTGATACGACTGTCCAGACTGACAAACTGTTAGTGCATCATCCAGAATTACTTTTGTCCAGGCCAACTAGTGTTGTGCCAGGTAGTGTTTAGGTCTGGTTATTGGTGTGGATCAAGGATCTTTCCCAACAGACAATTTGGATGTGGCCACCCTGCTCTGGAAGTGAGTTGAACTGTACCACTGTGGGATCTTCCCTGGCCACCGGACTTGAGCCCTGGCCTGTTTTATTCATTCATACAGCAGTTACCAGAGACTTCACTGAATAATTTTAAATCCTCTTCTGCTTCTTTTTGACCACAGAACAAGTAAAATAATACCTCACTGATGCACGTGAAATTAATGTCAGTTACAAGCAAAAGCATTCATATGAACACACAGTGTATCACACATGGAAATGAAGTTTTTATTTTTTCATTTCACCAAGAGATGCTAGAATAGAATAGAATAGAATAGAATAGAATAGAATAGAATAGAACAGACTGTTACAGTTGGAAGGGATCTACAATGATTATCTAGTCCAACTGCCTGACTGAGACCTGTTCTTCCCAGAGCCCCAGACTGCAGTTTTATCCAGGAAAAGGACAATTAGAGCAAGATAAGATGAATAATGAAACAAAGCCACTTCCGATGATATGATGAGGTATCTTTTGATCACCTCCAAGCAACAACGGTAAAAAAAATGTTGCTGACATGCAATGTAGTGTATTCAGCTTGATGCAAAGCTAATGGAAGGGTCTACAACTGGTTTGAGTCAGATCTGTGTTGTGATCTTAAACCTAGCCCTGTTTCAACAAGAGGAAAGCAGTGGAGGTGACAAACAATCCCTACAAAGCCCTTCCCTTGATGCTCATGAAGGAGAGGGATAAATATTATGGAACTATGGAATAAGAGGATTTGCCAGAATAGGCAACAAAAACTAAAACCCCCATACCTGAAAAATCTTCAAGACCAAGTGACATTTATCTCCCCATTCAGCCAGAAATGCCATGAAGGAAAGAGACTATTTTCCTGTGATGTTCAAAGTCTTTTGCAAAACAGGTTACAGTGCTGAACTGGTGATAGAAAGAAAGGGACAGACTTCACACTTCAGGCGGTAGCAGAAACCTCAGCTAATCCATGTAACCCAAGAAGTTTTACCATTACTGCTCTGCATTATTCAGCAGCATAAAATGGGTGTGCACTGAGAACACAGTTTGGCTTCACATTTAAGCAGGGACTTGGGAAGATTAGCAAATTCTGCGCTTGTGAACATGATCTCAGGAGCTGGTAATATAACTGGAAGACAGCCACACACATAGCAGGGGAATAACCACAATATCATCATCGATGAAAGGGTGGCTTGATAAGAGGAAGCTGCAGACATCATCATCATTAATTAAACACTGAAATTGGAGAGAGGAGGGTTTTGTGGTTAAAGCATTGAACTCAAACTCAAGAGATCTGGGTTCCATTGTTGGAAGCATAAATGTGGACAAGTGCCTTAACATCTCGTTTTCCCAGGTCTCCATCTGTAAAAGGGGAGCAAACCACCCTCCTTTCCTTTACCTATTTAGAGAGCAATTTTTCCCCTGCATTAGCCTGCAGCAACCACCAACGCGAAAGCCTTGTCATGGATGGAGGTTCCAGGTGCTAAAGCCATACAAACCAATAATAAGAAGTAATGGTAGTGCTGATAGAAAGCTTCTCTTCCTTGAAAATTAGTTTTCAATTCACTTCTCCTAAGGAAGAAATTCTATATTCTTACAG
>NW_009604160.1:180114-202467 GCF_000690535.1 Cariama cristata
CCCATTCCAGTGTTCACAATGTGGGAGGTGAAAATAGAGTTCATAATGAGAACTTGATTCTGTAGGCTCCCAATAGGAGCATACATGTTGCAGGGTAAGTGTCCTGCCTTATAACAACTTTTCCTGCTACCATAGCTATAACTAAACTGGTAGAGCAGAAATAAGAACAACCACAATAAGTAACAAGGCTGTGTTTTACATTTTTGTTTTTTAAAGCCACTAAATAAATGAGAAAATAAAGTGGACTTACATGAGTTATGTCTGCTAAATCAACGTGAGGCACTATGGATTTCATGTATGGATTTCATGTATAGATTTCATGGAAAAGCTTTATTCCACATATTTTCTGGAACACCTAAATCAAAGATTATTTTCCCCCGAGTTCCCTCCCTTTACAGTAATTTCATCTATGTCTCAAACACCTTGAGCACTGGGAGATTAATTTTTGCCATTTCAGAAAGTATGTTTCCCCTTCCTTTACAAACCTTCTCTCTTTTCCCCACCAATCTGGCCACTAAAGCAGACAGAGCTTTGTTTGTTTGTGACCTTGCTTCATTTTATTGACCCTAAATATCTGAAGATAGTTCCTCAGTGGTAGAACCACATCTGTGTAATGCCTCCCTCTACTGGATTTATGCAGATGGCTAAGACAGCTCATAAATGGTTGTGGGTCACTGATAGTGTTGGGAAAAGATGCATTTCTGTGCACATTCAAAAGTGATAGCTGGTTTGCCTTGATTTTACAAGGATTAAAAGAATGTCGTGTATGCAGCTTGGCTAAACAATGGCTAAAGGAGATGTGATAACCATCTGCAGAAAGCTGTGAACACGCTGGAGTTTGCAGTTAAGTAGAGTTTAAGTGATTAAATTAGGAAGGGCTGAACTTTGCAGAGTCTGGGGCAAGCAAAACTCTTGAACATTTTTTTGAGGGAGTGGGGAATTTGGGAGAGTGGGTTGTCAGAGTCACAGAACTGGCCTCGCTTTGCGAACTGCTTTTTTTCCACTTGTAATTTAAACCTTTGCTGGTTCCTTCTCCACTTTGAATTCAATTAAAGAACATGTGTTTTTGGCTCCAGACAAATCCATGACATACAGTTAGGAGGGAAGAAAGAGCCATTTAAATAATATGTAGTTGCTTCACCGTGGTATGGACTGTTTTGTTCACTGCAAGTGGTAAAAATTCTGGCAAAAGACACAGATCATTGCAGATGTGAGTTCAGAACCGATAGCATGCTTGTGGCCCACCTGTATGTAACAGCATGAATCTCTGATTCCTACTGAAACTCTGTGCCATACCACAATATTAGCACTTCCTAAATTTTTCACTTCCTCTCCTCTTACCCTTTATTTTTAATCGCACCACTATGACAACTCTATTTCACTTTTTCAAAATTCCTCTTTATTTGGAGCATCTGTCACTGTCTCAGTAAAGCTCTGTACACGCTGCACAGTCAA
This sequence comes from Cariama cristata, assembly GCF_000690535.1. Taxonomy (NCBI): domain Eukaryota; kingdom Metazoa; phylum Chordata; class Aves; order Cariamiformes; family Cariamidae; genus Cariama; species Cariama cristata. Next base: position 181,570 of record NW_009604160.1, read on the forward strand.
TGGAACTGAATTCCCTAAAACCATGCTGGTGCCAGGGAGGATTTTCCAGCCAGCTCTCACCAGCATCACCTGTGTATGCCTAAAGGGACCTGAGAATGCTGTCATTGTCATTAAAATTAAAGCAGGGTATCTATTGAGTAAAATGGAGCCATTTTTGCACATGATGACCTTTCAGAGCAGAATTGTTCTTCATAAATGCAGAGATGTGATTTGGTCCTGTCTTAATTGTTGGATAATGTTGAACTGTATCAACACAGAGATCGCAGGGAGGTGACACTTTGCGTGAAGCCAAATTATCCAGGATGCATCTGGCTGCATTAGTAATCTAAAGTGAGATCATGCTGCAAAAGAACTGGGGGAAGAGGAAGGAATATCATTTTGTGAGAGACCTTAACAAAGATTACACTTAATCAAGAAAATACTTCCGTATGTGATGATGCCCACAAAATACGAAATGAGTCCCATGCAAAAGGCATTTGTCAAAATCCTTTAAAAACAGCTTTTAGAAATTTGGGCAGCTAGGATTTCAACAAACAGGAAAACAAACTAGAGAGAACTGCTGGTTACTGTAATGGATTGGTAAAACAGAGCATCAACTGCCTGCAGCCACAATTCCCCTATGTCTCACAACTTGCAGAAAGCAAAGGGTTGCAGAAGTCGAAACTGTGGCAGGTCTGGGATCTTGCTCTTGTTTTTCTCATTTCTGGGTCTGAACTATGTGCCCGAACAAAACAGACTCAGCAATTCAGAGAGCTCATCTGCAACCTGGCCAGTCCAGCTTGTGTAATTTTGCAGGTCACTTTGAAATGCTGGTTGAGCAGTTTATCACAACACACAAATAGTTTGAGCTACAGGCAGAAAAAAAAAAAAAAAGTAGATTAAAAAAGGGTAAGTCAGATTTTATAAATGTTTCTCAAATCATCTACAAAGATGTCTTCCTTTGATTGCAGTCTCTGGCAATTTCAGGGAGCCTGCGGGAGTATCCTCTTCCCTACCTTATGTAATGTTCTTGCTTCAATCCCTCCGAAACACGTTCACACCCTCACTGGATCAATCCTTCAGGCTGCATAAGGAAATATTTCTGAAGGACTGATGTCTTCCAAATACCTTTAGAGCCCATCTTCCCTTTGTTAGACTGAGAGGATCTGGGAAATGAAAATAACATTAACAAAAGCATCATTGTTTGCAAGGGCCTTTTTTTCCAGGAGAAGGCATCGCTCTCTGTGTCTCACTGTCAGAAAGATTCCAGTAGATGTTTTGAGCATCAGCCAGTGTCGGGATGGTGTGCTGGTGTGGAGCTGGAGCAGAGAGCAAGGTGGGGATGTGGAAGAGAAGGGAAAAGGGAAAAAAAACCAAGAGTTTATTTCTGTGTTTGTGAGAGGCAGTTTTGTTAGTTCGATTTTGTAAAATGCTTACTTTGTCTAGGTTTATGAGCAAATGGTATTCCAGTAAAAGTCACAGCTGAAGAAGTCATCTTGACACTTCTATGGGCAGGTCTTTGGATTTCTCTCTGAAATCAACCTCCTCCTCATCTCACCAGAGCAGCTGCAAATGACAGCAGCATCCAGGCTCTCGCTGATGCTGTTTCCCAAGCTACCCCTCTGCTTTGACTTTATTCCCAGCCCTGCTGTGCCAAGCCACCCGACTCTGCAGAGCCAAATGTCTCCTAAAATCTCAGAAAAGGCTGCCTTCTCTTACCCCAGCCATGCAAAAAAGGCCTTAGTTCCAGTCTCTTGACAAACTATAATTAAAAGATACCTTCAGGGTCTCAGGAGGTACTCTCCACTGTCCCTTTTCCGTGTACACTGTCCGTAACGCACAATCATGGTGGATGCTCTTCTTTGGACAACCAGTTCTTTGGGGAAAGGACTGTATTTATAGCTATTTCTATGAAGTACTTGTCACATAGTAGCAACAGAGGTCCTTTAGCAAGGCATTGGCTTTCAGTGACAAATACCTTCACTGGCACCTGAAACCACATGTGTTCTGCACATCTGAGATGTTCTTATCTCTATTTTAGCTGCCTTTTACATCTAAGGCAGTGTGAACCAACTGAGAATACAGATGGTTCAGATGAACCGAAATATTAAAATAGGCTCCAGGAAGCCTAGATACAGCAGAGGTATGTGCTTCCATGCATATATCATGCTGGTTAGTTGCATCATGGTTCCACATAAAGAAATCTAGAATAAGACATCTAGGCACAGAGACAAGGCTGGTTTTAGCACTGGAAATTGAGGAATGAACTTATGGGGAGCTCACATTCTGTTTAAATTGTTACATATTCATGGATAACCCACTGACTCCCATAATTAAAAAAAATCCATTCAGTCTGTCAAGAAAGGTAGGGTGGAAAATGTCTTTTTGCACTATAAACTTTCTTCAAAAGAATTGTTTAATGTCCAGATACCAAGCATGCAAATGAGATAACAAGACAGATATGGGGTGTGTGTTTGTTTCTGGCATCTAGAGCTGAGCAAATAACAGTCAGCACAGCGGGTTGCAGAGTTTTTCCTTGTGCAAGTAACAATCATTTACTGGCAATGTCTGGTGCTTTATCTCATGTTTGCTGAAGTGGGCGAAACCAAGAGGAAAATTGATGCAGTTGTTGGGAGAGCTTTGTTAGTGTTCATTCATGCCTCTAGGTACAGGCATCCTGGCTGCATCCAGATAATATTGCAGCTTTGTCCTACATAGAAGGCCTGAACTTCATGAGTCTAATTTAGGAACTTGAATTTTTATTTGATAATGACAAAGTAGAATTGGCCCTAGTTTACTCTCCCAAGGTGGTGCTGATTCTGTAATAGATGCATCACTAAAGCTTGCTTCATCAATACAACTTAAGTGGATACAACTTACCAGTTAGACAGAGATAACTATGCCAGCACAACGGCAAGGGACGCAGACACATTGACCTTGAAGGTATCATCTTTCCATAAAAGTCGCTGTAAATTGAAGTTGGAAAGTATGTTCCCATTGACTCCAGGACTACAGGAACCCAATCTACAAACTCTTTTCTGATTGCAGACATCTTTTAGTCTGTGTTTGCTCTGTTTGACAGTGATTTGTAATGTGATTATAAACTATATTTACACACACACCCTTTTAGCACTAGCTGCCTAGCCAAGCTAGGAAATGCTGCTGAAATAATAAAAGCAGTCAATCCCCTTCCTGCTTGAAGGTTAATGCTGTGTGGTGAGTGAAAGACTTTTAAAAATTGTTTTATTAAGGGAATAAATGGGAACCAGGATGTGTTTTAGTGTCAGCAATTTCACACACACAAAAAAGGGGTTTTTTTCTGTTTTTTCTTTAGAACAAATCCCCGTCAAGAACAATACCCTTTTTTTGGTGAAGATGTCCTCACAGGAAAACAGAGAAATAAATCTTCACCTCTCAGTGCTCAGGTAGAAGCTGACTGTGACTCAAGAACTAAGGATTTCTGATGGAGGTCAATCAGGAAAGACAAAGAGCAAGAGGTGAAGAAAAAGGAAAAGAAAAAAACTACACAACAAAACTAATTAAATGAAGCAGCCAGCTGCTGTGGGGAGCAGGTGTGTGTTTCTGGGGTGCACGGGCCTTAGAAACTCATCAGTCTCTGGTTTGGAGAGATTCATCTTCTCCTTTGACGACAAGAAGGCCCTTGTAACTAGTGGGGAAATGGACACCCTGAGCTTTTCCAATGTTACTGCTCTTTGGGTAAGTTGGCAGCAGCTCAAATTCATGTCAGGACCGCTTCAGCATTAAGACCTGGAGTGGAGAGGTCACCAAAACCAATGAGGTGCTAGACTGGCAGCAATGGGAGTTTTTGCACCCCATGGTGAATTCTGGACCCAGAGGCGGTGGGATTGCCCCGGTCATCTTTTGTGTTCGTGCAAGGACAGATCACCGGTGAGGGTGACATCCAGGGACCTCCCTTCAGCTTCCCAACATGCCAAGGACATCTCCAATGACAGAGCCAGGTGGTATGGGGGTGGTTCTGCAAAAGTGAAGAAATGATCCCTGGGATTTTCAGTGTCACCCAAATGGGTTTAACTCATCATTTCCTCACCTTTCAGCAAAAAATCAGCAGTAATTATGTACTTAAATCTTCCTCAAGAATTGCTTCCCTAGCCTTAAAATATGCCCATTGTGTTTTCTGGGCTAGAATCAGGCCATCTAAATTAAGGGACATAAATAAGTGCAGTAGCTCTAAGTCACCCTCATAAGGCAGCTGAGGTCTTGGTGGCCTGCTTTCTGCACTGACTGCAGGGGACATCCAAGCCAACTAGAGTCATCTGCCACCTAAGCTGCATGTACAAACCTAGGAAGGAAGAACTTGGACCTCTTTTTCTATAAAATAACATCATTCCACCTTCCAAAGGCACAGTAATGATCTACAAGATAAAGTGCTGAGGTCCTGGGGTGATGGAGACTGCAAAAGCACACAAGATGAAATCTCTGTTTAGGACTCAGCTGGCTGAACCCACTTTTCCTCATCTCCTAAGCTGCCTGATACGCCGCTGTGTCAGCATCCTCAATGCTTTTTGACGCCGGAGGGTTTTCTGTGGCACTTTGCAGGATCCAGCTGCTGAGTTCCTGGCTGCTGTGGGGACAAGGATTATAGATTTAATACACCCGCATGCTTACCCCCGTGTAAATCAGAAGCAACTCCACTGATTTCTTTGGCATCGAGCCAATCCGGCTGCTAATGGAGCCATTCATAAGAATCCCACTAACTTTCCATGGGGGAGTGTGGATACGGCCCTTGCCTTGGGAGGTCGCAGTCAGCCTGGTGGGGTTATCCTGTGAACAGGAGGGAAGAATCAGCCCTCAGGCCTTTCCTTTCTAACTCTGAGCAAGTTGCCAGTGCTTAACCGTATTAATAATTAACCCGCAAGCCTGGAATTCCCTTCTCAGTCTGCATGGCAGCCACCACTGAGAAAAAACGGCTGCAGAAATGTAGGAGACCTGAGCTGGCTGCCCTTGGGTTTGTCTAAGAACACACGGTATAATCTGTGGGATCTAAACAAAGGGGGAGGCTAATTTCCTGAAGAAAGCTGCAGGAAATCTTCTCCTCAGCACAAATTTTCTGTTGCAGGTGAGAAAAAGGGGAAGTTTTCAAAACAACTGCATATTTGGATTTTATACTCGGCACACAAATTAACCTCTTTGAATAGGGTTAGTCCGATGTTATTATTATTATTATTTTTAGATACATAGTTAAAGTTATGGTTAGCTTTATCCCCTCCTGTGTTATTGTTGTTATACCACATATTAATGTCGTGCTTCTGTAGCTGGGAGAAGTATGGTTGAATTACAGTAACGGGCTACAAGCAGGAGGAAAGTGCTGTGGTTTGGCTGGTCCACTACTAGATATACACCAGCACATCTGGACAGGAGATCATGTGACAAGTAGGAAAGCCAGAAACATATCCTGGATACTATAAAAAATGGGTTCTGTTAAATTAAAAAGGCTTTAAATATTGGCTCAGCTGGTTTCTGTATAGCGTTTTTAGTAGTTTTGGAATGTGTTGCAAGATTTGTGATCATCAAGAACTTGATTAAATATTGCAAATCCATTGTGTTGCTAGTTTGTTCTCATGGGCTTCATGTTTCTTGCCAGTTCTCCTGTACTCTTGTAACACAAGCCATGACTTCTGATTCTGGATGGGAACTTTGTGTCCTCAGAACAACTTCTGTGGAAAAAAAAAAAAAAAAAAAAAACAAAAAGAAAAAAACCACCAAGAAAAAGAAAAAGAAAAAAGAAAATAGAAGAAACTAACACACACCACCAACAAAAAATCCCTGCTTTTGCATAACATTTTGGACACTTCCAAGGCTATAGCAGGTTTTCAACTGCTGTAGGATGCTAGACATGACTCCCTCTGGTTAAAAGCCAGCCTGTTGACTCATAGAAATTTTAATCCTCAGCCAGACCAGTTGCTAAATTTCACTCATGTCTATTCACGACCTGCTATGAAGTGCTGTTCTGCAAACACAGCTTCATGGCTGTACATGTCATCCTACTTTCTTCCTGAATGACCTGAATATCCTGGATAGCCTTTAGTTCAGGTCTGGACACACGTCATGATCTTCTCCCTTTCTTGAGCATGTAAGCAGCAGCCTTACTGGAACAGATTGTGATTCTCCAAGGAGCAATGTACCACTAGTATTAATAAATTATTGCTGTGGCATCACAAAGATGACTATCTTATTATCATGTAATTAAAGGGCTGGAAGCGATCTTAAGTGATCATTGTGTCCAAATTCATGCTCTGGTATTACCTCTTAACCTGTGCAGAGGAACAATAGGAAACACAGGAGCAGACTGCTTGGCTAAAGAATGAGCTCTTGGTAGACCTCAAGCACGAGAAGCATACAGAGAGTGGACGTGAGGGTAGATTGCTAGGATAAGTATATGAGAAGAGCAGAAATATGTGAAGAATAAAGTCAGAGAGGCCAAAACACAAAATGGAATCAAAGTAGCAATAAACATACAGTGTATCAAGAAATTATTCTATAGATACATCAGCAGTAAAGAGAGAACCATGGACAGTTAGTCATTACCCAACAGAGAGGAAGAACTATTGTCAGATGATGCTGACACAAGGATATGCTTAACACCTTTTCAATAAGTTTTCATTTAAAGGTCTAAGATGATCAACAGCATGAACAATGAGGAGTTCTATGATTTATTCATTCGTAGATCGGTTGAGACTGATGAACTCTGGTCTAGGATGCTGAAAGTGTAGCTCCACATCCCTTGAGTTCAGACGGGGAATTCATTTTTATAGAAGATTTCCTGATCAACTCCATTTACTGTGCTCTGGTTTGCTTTCCAGACAGACTGACTTCACAATGAAACTAAACAGGAAGACACACTTTGGGAGTGTTAATTAGTAGTTGCTAATGGGCATAAAGTCCCTGGGACCAAACTAGAGCTAGTCTGAGGAAAAAAACAAACAAACAGAGTGTAGTCATTGGGACTAAGTGTTTCTTACGACTGATCCACTCCTATTGCACCACAATGCTTGCACAAACAGACATAGCCTGAAAGTGCAGGGTAAAGCAGTCTTACAAATGTTAGCAATTATCTTTGACAAGCCTTTGGTGGAAAGGTGAAAAACTGAAATTGGAAATAGTGCCCATCATAAAAAGAGGAGAATAGAGAAGCCAAGGAAGCATAGGCCAGTCAGTTTACATTTTAGCCCCAGAAAAAATTCTGGAATCAGCAAGCTAACAAATTATTACACTTGGAAAATATTAAGGACATGAGTACCAGCCAGTAAGGATTTGCCAAGAATAAACCAATTTAGTATTCTTTCAAAACAGGAAAACAAGTCTTTTTGATAGGGGAAAGTTGGAGTGTTTCATAAACAAGACTGTTTCACTTGCCATTCTCGTAGGTGAACTAAAGACATAATCCAGGTGAAATTAGTTTAGGTGTAAAGCTGACCAAATTATTATATCCATTGAGTAGGTAGGAATCTGCAAAAATCAGAAGATATAACTTGTCAAGAAATTTCCACAGAGGTCAGTCCAGCCATGAAGCAGAGAGCAGATATATTAAATTTGCAGAAGATACAAGGCTGGAAGAGACCGCAAAAGAGTTCTTGAAAGAACATTCAGCACTACCATGACATTGTCCTTCTTGTCCTCTGCTGGGAATGACCACTCCAGAGAACATCTGAGGAGCACTTCTCTACTTGCCCCCACCACTCTCATTTAGCTCAAACTAGAGATTCAAGGAGTCTTGATTTTCTCCAGCCTCGGGATGGTGCCCAGAGAAGACCTCACACTCTGTAGGTACCTGTCAAAAGAAAGAGTTGTGACTTAATCACCCTGAAACCTTAACTCCATCCGCATAAGTACTTACATCACAGTGAAGTCCTGGGTCAATAAACTTGCATAATTTTTTTCTGAATCACAGAGAATTCAGTCCTGCTCTCATTAAATCAACAGCAGAGCTCCTGAGGGCTGTGAATGACCAAAGTGCCAGCTGAACACAACAAGGATGCTCTGCTTTATTTCTCGATGGTGTGGTTTGAAACGCAGTAAGTGCGGCAAGGAAGGACGTGCTGAACAACTCAACTATCTGTCAAGAGATTCCTACTTACAGAGTATCTGAGACATTGCAGTTACACACTCCTTTGGGGAACCATCTCGCACAGTGTGTACATTATGGTTTCTTTTAAAGAAGCTTATGGGAATCATTGAGTTCTATGTATTAGTCACCAAAATGATTAATAAGGACCTGAAGGTTCACATGCACATACTTCCATGTTAATGAAGCCCTCATGCTTTATGCATGAAGCAGAACACAAAGCTCCGGAAATAGTTCTCCTCAACGTTCTTTCCAATGCTCCCATTTTTTATGCTGTAATAGACATTGATTTATTTGAAATCAGCATAAAATATGTACCAGCTCAATAAACCCCAAAGAGGTTCTCAGACTTTCTTGAGTGTCCTCATCAGGCAATAAATCACAGAAGCAATAAAGTATGTTAAATAGCTTAACCAATCATGAAGTGCAGAGCCATCAAATGACTCATTTAAATACTTGTAGGACATTAACCAAATAAGAGATACTGGAGTCTTTAAATATATATTTCTTTCTCACATTTATACAATAAGTATGGAGATAGGGCAGTGTAATTCTGGGTCATACATAAAAAAATTGTAACAAAAAGTCTTTTTCTTATCTTTGTAAATGAGAACTGCTATATGCTATATTTACTTAGCATATATCTACTTAAAGTACTTCATGTTGAACTATAGTATTTGAAAGCTTAAAAACATTTACTATATTTATCTTTGCTATATCCTACACAGAAAAATAAGTAACCTTGTCACCTTCTTAAAACAGGGGAATTGCAGGACAGAGAGACGCTAGATCAATACAAGAGCCATCATAAATAATTTTTAAGGTCTACAGACAAAATTTAGATCCTCAAGAACCTTAGTGTTAATCTAATGTTAGAAAGACACATACTCTGTTCAGAAACGTAGATTCTTACATTTCAGCCACAGGAAGCCAGGATGGGAAACAGTTTGCAGGTTAAGACACCTAGATCTGGTCCACCGAATCACATTAAAGACCAGCTAGATCTCCATCAACTATACCTGGAGTTTAGAGATCAGCTTGCAGGTAGTCATCTACATTTACGTGTCTTAATCTGAACCTGTACCACATCCTGGCAGATATCTTACCTTCTGGAACATCGTCAAGGTCTTTGGGCTACAAACTGGTTTCATGTAGCCATCTAAAAGACAAGCATCTCACCAGCTGAGTGACTCTCTCTGATTTACAGCCTTCTCAAGGGAGCCAGCACCAGACTTATAGCCCATCTGCAGGAGAAAGGACTGTGTCCAGAGCTATGAACTTCTTGTGGTTTTATGCGAGCCTTTGAAGGTTGAGTGAGGTCAGCGTGGGAGAAAGAAGTAAGGCTGAAGTTCTGCCACTCGACGTGGCTGTTTAGCATCTAGTGCTAGTTTACATAGTCTGAAATGGGAAATCAAAGCAGAAAAACATCCTTTTGCTGAAGAAAAGGTCTACAGGATATTCAAACATAAAGTTTCTTACTATTGCTCTCCCTCAGGTTTATTACTCTCCTCATTAGGTACATAATATACTTAAGAGATAGTATATAATACTAATATTTCTTATGTGTATGTTCTATGTGTGTGCATTACAGGAAAATAAACCATATACATTCCTGTGCATATATGGGGCCAGAAGTGGCAAGTAGGTGTTTCAAGTGCATGTGCTAACCACCAGACAAGATCGTCTCCTACCTACCTTCCTACTCCTGGATTCCTGGCTTTCCTCTGCCTGGAAAGCCAGTTAACTCACTGCAAAGACGAGGCAGAGAATAAGCCTAACACTGGCACAGATGATCAGAGAGTTCAGGGCTGAGCACAAATTTGAGGCATGAGCTAACATGACAGTGTAGATGTACTCAGGGAAGAGGATGGCTCAGCAGATATGCAGCACTCTGTAGAAAAAAGAAAAAAGGGTCTGGGTTGAAAGCCAAGGAGAGGATTCAAATGTGGGGCTTTCCACACTAACCCTGAGCGCATCAACCCAGGAGTAATTATATTAAAGGGGACCCTCCCCCATCATTTCCGTGATAGAGCGATGGTAAAGGTCATCATAAGTAGGTGAGAATAAAGGGATTTTTTTACTAGTGTACCCATTCATCATCGGACAGACTGTTCAGCAGAGATTTTTTTGAGTTAGAGGCTAGAGCCTGTTCACTAGTATACCTATTATTCCTGGATTTTTGAATCTCACCTTAAGCCCATTAACACCTCTGGCTTCTGTACAAGCCTGCAACAATGAATCCCCCTGCTTAATTACACTTTTTATTAAAAAATAGGTTTTTTTGATCTAAACCTGCATACTGATGATTTCCTATGGTATTTTCCACTTCCCATCTTCTACAAAATGGAAAGCAATTGTTTTCTATTTGTTTACTCCGTTTCTACAAGCCTCTATCAGCTGTCTCTTTTCCAGTCTCTTTTTGCAGATACCATATTGTACATACATCTGATCACCATTGATCACTATTCTCTTTACCCTTCCTGATCCCCCCTTTTTTTCTGTTGAGATGAGGTGACCAGATATGCACAGTTTTCAAGAAATGAGCCCAAGAGACATGCGTATAGTTAAATAGTGATGTTTACTGCTTTATAGCTTGGTCTTTGCTAACAAGTTTTCTCCCTCTGTTTGCTTTTTGGACTGCAGATACCTGTGTCCCTATTTTCAAAGACCTGCAGTGATTCCAGGATCTCTTTCCTGAGTAAGCAATAGCTCATTTAGAGTGTCTCATTGTTTATGAACACTAAGAGCTATTTTTTTTCCACCAGGTAACTTACTTCACCTTTGAAAACCATATTTTCAGATATGGAACATAAGCCTCTTTATGTAATAATTTATTTGCTTATTGCAGAAGCAGGGTGCTTGGTTGGAAGCTCACCTGAGCAGAGGTGGACATTCACTGCATGTTTTGTATCCCATGACCTTAGATAGGAGCGTTGGCGATAAGAGACCTGTAACGCCCGGCTTGAATTAACCACTGTGTTGGAAAACTACCTAATGAGTATGGGGTACGTTCAACTGATGAGAGGATATGCTGGCACATGGGATGGAAGTGCATAGTTATGTGTGAGAGGATGGAGACATGTTGGGGTAGAATCATAGAATATCTAGAGTTGGAAGGGACCCATAAGGATCAATTAGCAGATTGGCAGTAGCAGATCTTGAGAACAAATTCAAGTTTGGTTAAAAATGCCCATGAAGGGAGATGGAGGGATGTCATGTAGTGACTCTCTAGCCTGTTCCTTACCTTTTACCTATCCCTGTTACCCCACAAAACAGTGCTTCTTGTGTTTCCTTCCCCACAAAGCCAAGCCCCCTGCCCTTTCACAGCCACCCACAGGCAGCTATATCATCATGCCCTGCCAACCCTCACTCTGCCCAAATGACCCCTCTCGTCTGAATTCCCCACCTGCCCATCCCCTTCAAACTCAAGAGAGGTGTTCTTTCATAGGATCTGATCAAAATTAGGTACAGCCATGATTCGCTTGAGTGTAAGGTGGTTGCTATATCCACTAATGTACACTTGCCCATCAGCACTTTTCCCTAGACCGTCCGATCTCAGTCATTCCCTTCCCAGTCCTGCTGCTGCCCCAGAGCTACCCCTGCATTTTTTGATGGGTTTGAAGTTGTGTGCTCTACCACCAAGCTGTCAGTGTGGTCTTCCTCCTCACCCCAGGCCCTGAGGCACTGTGATTGATGAAACCATACCTCTTTCCTTGGATCTCTCTGTAGAAAAAAAATCCCCCTTCTGCTCATTGTGATGGTTTGGAAAGACTGGTCATGACTATTCTTATCAAAAATCCTTCTGGAAGAGATAGAGATAGGAGAAAAAAAAGAATGTGTCTGACAGTAGGTCTACAGGAGTCTCAGGACCAATGCCTCAGCTGCCAGAGAGGTGCATCACCTGATGAGACCAAGGGCGGTGTCTCGCAGTGCAGCACAAAGAAACTTGGACCCTAGGCTCTGCTCTTGACTACCTCCCAAATTATAGTAGGACTTTGGTCAAACTCCAACTCTGTGTTGTAGGTGGGCTGCCTTGAAGTTAGGAGTAGATACCTACTAAGGGGTTCTTCCAGTTGGACTAGATGATCACTGTAGACCCCTTCCAAGTGAACTATTCAATTCTATTCTATTCTTCTATTCTATTCTGTTCTATTCCATTCTATTCTGTTCTGTTCTGTTCTGTTCTATTCTACATGTTCCATGAGAGAGATGAAGGTTTGATCCAAATTCTCTGAAAATCAGTAGTCACTTCACCACCAATTCCAGTCATGCTGGCAAACCTCAACAGGCAAGGCACTGTTACTAATTCTTAGCTTGGGGAAAATTTTCTTGGCACTCACAATTCTCCTGTCCTTCCAACTGTCTCTGAAGTTGTTGGCTGAAGAATTATTTTCTTCCAGACACAGTTTTCTCTCTGTATGTATGAGTGTACATGCTTGTGTGTATAGGGAATGGGGTGAGTTATTGTGGCTTGACTTCTTAGCCAGATTACCAGCTCCATTTGCACAATCATCGTACATGTTTCCACAGGATTATACAACACACTGGTCATTCCAACTTCAGCTGCAATATTTGGCATGTTGACAGTTGACTCCTCCTCCTCCCCAATCCTCCCAGAGACTGGCTTCACTCCACTGAAGTCAGTGGAATTGCAATAAAATAAAATCAGTGTTGTGGAGCAAAAGAATAAAGCCCATCTGACAATATTTCTTTAACAATCCACTCATTTGGTACAGTTTGGATTTCGGCAAGTGGCATCCTATAGATGGACTCATTACTACCACGATGTGACAAGCCAATACCCACTTCTGTCACATTCTCAATAGCAGCAGTAGGACTCCACATCTCTCTGTTTTTATTTTTGACCTGATGTATCTAGTTTTGCATGATAACAAGCTCAGAGGAAAAGAAAATATATAGTTAACCTAAGTATTAAATAACCAAAATTCAGATATACACGTGCACACACACACATATACACACAAACATAAACCCCAAATCTTGTTTAAACCAGCATGTTGCTGCAACAGATGAGATTTACCACCCACTCAAACCTCTGGGCAGGAAAAAGAGCACAGGAGAACCCATTCCAAGCTGGGAGAGTACGGGCTCCTGTCTCTTCTCCACATAGCCCCCGTCTGACAGCAAGAAAATTCACGTTAATAGTATGGAGGGATTTTAGCTGAGCAAACCACCAGTGCTTCATCATGGCTTTGTTGTATTTACCAGTGCCAGGGCAATTTTCAAAAGGACTTCAAAACAGTAGGATGAGCCTTGTGTCAATGTAGCTGATTTCTGATAGATATATTTTCTCTCCTTTTTCCAGGGAAGGAGCTGCAGAGGGAGGCAGTGACAAAGAGCCAAGATCTCTAAGGTTTTCCTGAGACCGTGTAACAAATGTAGGAAACTGTGAAAGGGAAGACTATAAATCAGGACCCAAAAGGATGCACTGTCCGCTGCAGAAGCTTTAAACCTTCAATGAGACATTTTTTGAGCAAGTTTTTTGGAATTTTGGTGGGCTCTGACCTGCAGTTTTCACTTCCAAAATAACTTGACTTTTCTAAAGTGGTAATTTCATTTTCATGATAATGCTAAACTCAAGCCACATGTGCTTTAATTTAAAGCAGGACTCAGGCGGTGGACCCTGCCAAGAAACAGTAGAGGAACATGCTTATTCTACTAGTTTGCTTGAGGCATTCAGCATTTTTGAATGCCTAGGCAGAAATATAGTTTTTAAATAAGCCAATCCCAGAGAGGAGGGGGGGGAAGAGAGAGAGCAGAAGAGGGAGGGAGGGGTAGAACAAGGTTGCAGTACATTTTTGCATTAAGCTTTTGTTGCATTGGCTGGTTAAATAAGAACTGATGAACTGGCAACAGAGCAAATATTGTTTAGTGCCTTCACTGGCCATTTTTTTTTTTATAGTGAAGGTGTTGTCCAGACCTCTTCTATTTTTCAGACACAAACTGGCATGTTAGACTTCATCATGGCAAAGGTTATTAGATTGCTTTAAATATACACTTGGTTGCACAGCTCTTTCTCCTAATTAAATCCCAGGGAAAGATATGTTTACAGTCCTTTCGGCGGAATTTTTAGGATTATTTTAAACTCTCCTGGGAAGCCCAGGAAAGCAACCTTGTCTTTTTATTTAGTGAGAGAAAAAATGAGATACAGAAAGGAAGGAGAGAGTAGACAGGAATGAGTGGACAGAGAGGAAGATATTTTTTTTCCCCCCCTCTTCCAGAAAGCCAGAGGACCATGCTCTTCGATTTGGGGGTGCTTTGCATCAGGTGAGAAGCCACCTTCTTCCTCCCATTAAACTGCCTTCTGACTGCTTGTTTCTGTCATTAGAAAACAAAATTTGATCGCAATTCTCAAACTGCATTACAAAGGCAGGAAAGTGTTATCTTCCTTGTGGAGCAAGTTATTCAGCCATGTGTGGTTAAAGTCAAAGGTTGGACAGTCAAATCTTAGTTTTTAGTCACTTCTGCTGGACCTGCAGAGGCTCGATGCTTTTCTTTGTCAGGCTACTCTAATTTTAGACGTTCACAAAACAGATGTAGATGCTTGACAAGAAGCACCAGTGGTTGCAAAAAAAAAAATAAATCACTGATTGCCTACTAGTGAAAACGTGTTTCATTTCATTGGCTTTCAGATATTTACACTAGAGACACTTTTGACTTGTGCCTTTTGGGGATTTTCTTCATCTAAATGTTCACAGTTAATAATTACAAGAGTTTGGAATAGCAATATCCACTTCTTTGTTGCACCCATAAGACCGCATCTGTCCCAACTGTCTGTATCTACCCCCATAGTGGCTTGGCACTACGTGTAAGATCCAGGGCAAATTGTAGCCAGAGACCTATGTTATTAGATATTGGCCAAATTTTCTCATTTTAAGCAGTCCCATTCTGGTCACGTGTCTGACACTTCCCTCCCATGACACGTACGTGGGCTATTAACACTTCAGTCAGGGTTTCCTCCTATGCTTCCTTCAGCCCTGTCCCCAAATGTCTCCAATGATAGTTAATTCCTGAGCTTTCTGTTCAGTGTTATAGACCGAGATCCCTACAAGTATCCCCCAACTAGGATCCAGCCATTTCCAGCCAGGAAATCTTTCCTGTGTGCCAGCTTCATGGTGTAGCACCAATTTTCTGTTTCCATAGTTTCAGACCAAGTCTGAAGCTGAAGGTGGGATCAGCATGAAGGATGCAGCTGGGTTCAGGCAAAAGCCCTGACAGACTCTGAGTGCCTGCTGTTGTAATTTAAGAAAAAAACACCCTCACAGGTAAAAACCCAGTGATCCACATTGGTCTACTCAGGACAAGTTTTATAAATCCCTTGAAATAATAACTCATGTTCTTAAACAAAGTATGGATTTTGATCTTAAAGAAAATAGAGAGTGTTTTAACAAAGAATTTCTAATTTTGAAAGGCTGAGAGTTGTCTTTCAAACAATTCTTCCCTGGCCCTGGAGCAGGCAACCCTAAGACTAACTGTTTTACTGTGAAATATCTTCAGTAAGAAGTATTTAGTAAAGGAACCACAATGCCTCAAGACAGACATGATTCAATGATTTCCCAAAACAGGGATTTTAAATAAATATTGCATTACATCTTTCTGGTTTTGTTTTGGTTTTATAAGCCATCAGTAACATACATGTAGCAGCTTCCAGGAAGGATGTGCAGGTAGTGAATTATCCATAAGAAATGACCAGGGGCTGAAAGCTCAAAGCTTCCCTCCTTCCCTGAATTACCTGGCTGGCAGGCTGTAACAAACATACATGCCACCCACACACTGTTTTAAAAGAGCATTATTAAGGTTGCAAATCAATTCTTAACTCAAAAATGAACCTTAAATCATTTCCCTTGTATGTATGAATTATATAAGTCTTTAATTAAATGACGATCTAGTATGTTTTCCACCACCTCATTCTGAATGGATGGTGCTCTCCTAATTCAATATTTTGTTCTCTGCTTATTATCTGAAGTGTGACCCCAGGCCTTATTTTCAGTACAAATCTCATTCAGAAGACAGAATTATTAATTTCCTTGTGGCTTCTACTGTGGGGTTCACCACTGCAGGATTGAGGGCTTCACAAATATTCACTCATCAGTCTTCCCAAAATGGAGAGGAGGGGGTGCTGTCATCCCCGTTGGTCTGTTGGAGAAGCAAGGCACAGGGACATTGATGAAAAGTGAGATCTAGAGGGACACAGTATGAGAGACATGATCTGATCTTGCTCACTGAGTTTGGCTACAATACGGAATGATAGCTGCTTCTGCAAGTCAAAATCTGTGATCTTATCAGCTATTTAGAAGATAAGAAATGCACAGTTAATGACTTGTGGGAAAAGCTTGGTTTCAGTGGCCAAAGATGGGCTTAACAGACACCAGGATAAAAGTGAAACCAACTCAACTAATTTAATCAAGACACCATCCTTTCTTTTCCTGCAATGTTTTTTTTCTATTATTTTCTTACCCATCCCATGCTTTGAAAGCACTGAGATAACAGTACTGAAAAGAAGTCTTCATTCAGAACATTGGTTCCCAAAGCAGAGTCTCGTTGCATTGAATGAGACAGGAGTCAATGGGAAATGTAGGAAATCATTGAGGCACTAAAATCTGCATGAACACCACTTGGACACAAGAAACCAAACTGAAGTTGCATAAGCATTCTTAAATTTGGCGATTCCTAACCTTTGCATCTTCCTGCAGTTAACATTTTTTGTTTCACTTCCCAGGTTTTTAAGAAGGCAGCCTGAAAAAGTAGACTTTCCCACAGGAGTTGTGGTCCTGGCACCCACATTGGCCATCAGCAGGGCTGGAGCCTCTGTATCACCCTCTCAGAATTCTGCCACTTGAGATAACAGAATATGGCAGAGGAAAGCTTTGGGGAGGTTGCCTAATGCCTTAAAACTGTGTGAATTGTGGTTTTTCAAAAGTCTAAATCTTTGCCAGTTCTGGGCAGATTCTCACGGGGAATGCAAAAGACTCATCCCATCCATAGCAGCCAGCCAGCTGCAAAATTTGCGGTTCCCATTAGAAATCAAAGGAAATGTCCCCAGAATTTAACACCAAAAATTAATTTAGTCTTCTTCTTGGAAATGATTAATCATTTCACCCTAAATTTCTCCCTCCAAAAAGGAAAAAAAAAAAAATCAGTTATAAACTAGCAACTAAAATGGAAAATTTCAGTCCCAACACAGAATCTTGGGAAAGTCACAATGAACTGAAAATTAGAATGTTTTAATAGTATTTGTTGGGCAATCTTAAAAGTTATTGTGACAAAGGATGTTTATACGTTTTTCTTTCACTTGGAGCCAGGACATAATCCTAGAGACAACATGTCACAAAACGTTACCTTTTCCTTATGCTTTGTTACAGTTTGCTTGCAGCAATGCAAGTGAATCAGAAAATGCAATCCATTTATCAGGTGGGTTAGTATCTGCTTGATTTTGTAGTATTTTAACTGCTCTGTTTAAAATGGTGAGAGGAATATAGGTAATGAAAAGCCGCAGATCATTACTATATCTATTCCCACTCCCACTCCTGGATGAGATCTTGAGTCAACCAATTCCTTTATGGTATCTAGATAATTGACCTAATTTTCAAAGGTGTGAAAAGATTATGAATCCCTCATGTTTGACTAGCACAAATGGAAAACTGCACATCTTTGCTGCCCAACGAACTGAGTTGCTGAACTGGAAAGCCTGCACCTGAAAATGTTTGACCTTGCTCTTGAAGCATTCAAGCCATTATCTGGTCTAAGCTGTAAAAAGCCAATGAGAAATTTGAGTACTGTTTGATGTACGGCTTCATGCCTGCAGATTGAACTGTCTCTTGGCCAGATAACTCTATGGTAGGTCACGAGCTAATTTATTGTTGGGTTTTGCCACTAGGATTCCTTCTAAAGAACAAATATCACCTGCTGTTGGACACAGAGGAAGGACTGCTCCATGCACACCTAGGCAGTGCATCTCTCAGACCCCATGAGCTGCTTGCCAAAATCACCATACAAATGAGACCTGACCTACACAAATCAGATAGAACAGGGAGCAGAGGAGTGCCAGGAGGTGTTCACAGGTGGAAAAGATTCACGTCTCTCTGTGGGGTCTTATCACTTATTTCTGAACATGATGCTCAATCCTAGCACAGGTTAGGTTACCCATGCTGGATGGCTTTCCCAGCAGCTAGAGGGGTGGTTTTGCCAGTGGGTCCCAACCTGTCTGCAGTGCCAGCATGGGAGTCACGTCTGAACGGCTTTGGAGCAAGTAGCTGGAGAGCCCCAGGTTGACCATTCGGATATTATTTTCATTTATATTCTTCTTATATGCAAGCTAATCATTATTTGATGTGTAAAGCGTGGTGTTGGCTGCAGTTTTTATAACTGGTAATTGGGTGGGGTTCAGAGAGTATTTTTAAATGCAATTGCTTGTTATTTTTTGACAGAAATGACAATTTATTACAAAATCCCCCCCCCTTTTTTTTTTTTTATGTCTCAGTGAAAAACAAGGAGCTTTCAAATCCGGATTAAACACATGAAGTGTTCTGAATATTTTCCTCAAGGTGCAGTTTGCCAAAGTGTTTGAATTTTGAGCAGTAATGGGTTTTTTCCCCACATTTTCAAATTGTCAGCAGAACAAAAAAAAAATCGATCTTGCTCAGTACTAGCTGGAAGATCATTTAGATAGATGCTCTGTCAACAGCACCCATAGAACTTAGCCCCTAGGCTGTTACAGTTCTGTTTCTCAAGCTCTACTCTATCATAGCTTGCCATAGCCTTTGGAAAAACTGTAGGTAGACCATTGAATTAATCAGGTTTACTTGATTTTTGCCCACTGGAACTGAAATAAACAAAACAAATGCTAATATCTAAACCAGAACAACTGCGTGTGTCTCTGATGAATTAGGAAAGCCAAGAAGTATGTATTTTTTTTAAGCAAGAACAATAGAGAGCTGAAGTTGCAAAAGGCCTTATAAATGATATTATATTGTTTTCTTTTCAGTGCTTTCCACCATTGCCCACTTGTTTCAAGACCAAAAGACCAGCTCCAGAAAAGGAAATCTTGATTTTAGTGAATGCAACAACTCCCAGTCAAGCTCAATGATTTATTTGTTCACTCTATCACTGAAACCCCTCAGTCTGGATGCCACATTCTGTGAAAAGCCTTACCAGACATGTTAGGTTATTTGTGAGGAGACTCATTTGTGGTGGTAAAAAGTAAACTTGTGCTAGAAGTGGAACATTTAAGTCATCTAGACATCCAACAATATGTCTCCTGCTCATCTGAACTGGATCTACTGGGATTTGTTCTTGCAACATGATGGAGTAAAATAGGAGACCACTATTTTAATACATGGTCATAAGCAACCAATAAAATAGTCCATTTTCCCTCCCTCTGAAACACTTGCAAGTTTAGCTCTGTAAAGGTTAAATAATTGGTTTAACCTGATCCCTCTATGACTGTCCTCTACCTTGTGGGAAAACTCCTGTAAGCTTATTGTAAACATAATTATGCTGTGTGGGCTTTTCATTAATCTAGCAAAAAACCACAAGATGACATGCATCAGACTATTTTTTCCCTTTCTGGAACTTGCCTCTGCTTGCAGTTGCTGCAAGATGCTTATTTGTATAGTCTGAGCTTTTTTGCAAATGTTCTGTGAACTAAATCTTCTCTGTTTTTTACTTTCTGAGAATTAAACAGGAGGTGTCACAGGGTTAATAATAAGGAGTGTAAGGCAGACCTACTTCTTTAGCTATTACATGGCAGACAGAAATCTCTCACCCTCCTGTTCTTGGGCTTTGGTGGCAAGTCAAGCAGCAAAATACTACTTGAGAATGTGAAATGCAAAGACTGGAAGTTAGTTTCAGCAACGATGCTGAGTCAAGGGACATGTTGTTCGTTGCCTTGGTGGCAATGTAACCTCCTGAATTACACAGTTTGCCAGCTGTCCAGGTGTGGATCCCCTACCTTGCTATGGCAGGCAGCTGCCTTGCTACACTGATGCCTAGACACCCAAAATTAGTGATCTGGGAAGCCAACTCTGTTGGGTTCCCTAGAGCCAGCTAGGCACCCATTTGAGGTTATTCTGCAGGGAAGCAATGGGACATCTGGGAGCCATTGGCTTCTACTCCTCCTAAGGACTTTTGGAGAGTACTTTCTGCTTTCTAAAGTATGTGATAAGTATCTGGTGTTTCTTTGGGGATTTTGGGTGAAGATGTTTGGAACGGAGCGGCTTATTGTGCTTAGTTTGTGGTGGGTAACATGGACTTTTAGGGCATGTTCATTAAATAAAGGTCAAATCCAAGGATATCCCAGTTTGCACGTATCTGCAGGCTAGTTGAGCTGTCTTCCTCCGCTTTCTCATTCTCCTGGGAACCACATAGGAGTATCCCAATAGCTAAATCTCTCCCACAATCCAGCAGTTGCATGTTGTAGCACCACTGACCAGACACCAGGGCTGGAAACCACCCTGCAATATAAGATCCTTTTCCGCTCCCTGTCTTCATCTATTAGGAAAAAACAAAGGATAGTAACACTTGGTTGGTTGCCTAAAAGGACATTTAGGGACGCGAAAGAATAACATTTGAAAAGTGCTTTAAATGGTCCTGTTACATATATTGAAATACTGGATACAGATGTTTTTTCTCTCCAAAAAGAAGGCATGGCTTGAGTATGCATTACAAAGTGAATTTGTTAGTGTGGCCTTTCACAGACAGCAGACCTGTACTCGCATCATCTGGACTACCGCATGGCTGCAGATGAAGCAGCTCTGATCCAAAAGCAACAAGCGGGAGACTCGCTGAGAGCAGCC